>NC_049209.1:54571551-54631551 GCF_013347855.1 Anguilla anguilla
GGAGCTGGTTGCCGGGGTGACAGTTGGCATGGTGGAGCTGATTGCCGGGGTGACAGTTGGCATGGTGGAGCTGGTTGCCGGGGTGACAGTTGGCATGGTGGAGCTGGTTGCCGGGCTAACAGTTGGCATGTTGGAGCTGGTTGCCGTGGTGATAGTTGGAATGGTGGAGCTGGTTGCCGGGGTGACAGTTGGCATGGTGGAGCTGGTTGCTGTGGTGAAAGTTGGCATGGTGGAGCAGGTTGCCGGGGTGACAGTTGGCATGGTGGAGCTGGTTGCCGGGCTGACAGTTGGCATGGTGGAGCTGGTTGCCGGGCTGACAGTTGGCATGGTGGAGCTGGTTGCCGGGGTGACAGTTGGCATGGTGGAGCTGGTTGCCATGGTGATAGTTGCCATGGTGGCGGTGGTCGGCACAGTGACGGCAGGTCGGGGCTCCTCCTCTTTGCTCTTCTCTCTGGAATGTGTGCCCTTCTCTCTCTCCCTCGCTCCTCTGGCCTCCCTTCCCTGCAGGTCCAGGGTCCCCAAAACCTTCCGGACTTCCCTGCCGGGGGCGCTGCAGCTGGACTGCAGGGGTGGAGAGCAGACAGGTGCCCCTTCTTTCTTTCCTTTATCCTTTTTTCTCCTCTCTTTTCCCCTGCTTCTCTGCACCTCTTTCCTCCTGCCAGTCTGCCTTTCTTTCCTCTCTCTCTCTTTGTCTGATTCCCTCTCTTTCTCCTTCTGCCCCCTCTCTTTCTCTTTCTGCCACCTCTCCTTCTCTTTCTGCCCCCTCTCTTTCTCTTTCTGCCCCCTCTCCTTCTCTTTCTGCCCCCTCTCCTTCTCTTTCTGCCCCCTCTCTTTCTCTTTCTGCCCCCTCTCTTTCTCTCTCTCCCTGTCTCCTCTTTCTGTCTCAATCTGCTGTCGCTTTCTGTCTCTCTCCCTGTCTTGTTCCTTCGCTCTCTTTTTCTGCTGTCTCTCCTTCTCTCTCTCCCTGCCCCGTTCTTTCTCTCTCTCCTTGTTTCGTTCCTTCTCTCTCTCCTTGTCTTGTTCTTTCTCTTTCTGATGTCTCTCCTCTTTCTCTCTCTCCTTTTCCCTCTCCTTCTCTCTCTCCTTGTCTCCTCCCCTCTCTCGTTCCCCCTCTCTGTGCCTCTGGCCTGCACCCTTCCTCTCCTTGGTTGCAGCGGGGCAGGGGTGTCGGGTCAGTAGGACCGCACAGCGCACCCCCAGGGCAGGGGAGGAAGAGGAGGATGAAGAGTGAGGCCTCTCCTCTCCTCTCGTCTGGCTCCTCCTGTCCACCTCTCCGTGTTTCTGCTTTAGCTCCGCCCCCTCTCCCCTGTGGTCTGGGGCCAATGAGAGCGAGGAGGCGTGTTTGGCTGGGGGCAGGGCTCTGCCGAATGGCCCTCCCCTGTGGGCGTGTCTCTGCTGCTGCAGGACGGAGGCCAGCGACTTCAGCACCGCGCTCACGTTCCTCTGGAGGGGGTGCGGCCTCGGGGGCGGTCTCTGCTGGGGGGCGGGGCCAGTGCCTGTCCCTGGCTGGGTGATCTGATGATCTGATTGGACGGGTTGGGAGAGGGGTGGAGTCATGGGTGGAGTGGACGTGGGGCTGGCCAGCACAGTTGGCCTCACCATCACCTCCTCCTCCTCCTCTTCCTCATGGGGTGAGGATTCTGGAGAGCCCTGGCGGCTCAACAGGGGGGGGGCTGGCGGGGGGGTCGTCCCGGCAGAGCGGCTTGGAGATGGGGAGGAGCTCTGGGGCCCTGGGGGAGGGCAGGAGGCGGGGCTCTGACCTGGAGGGGGCGTGGCCATCACTGCGGGGTGGGGGGATCCCTGAGGTATTCTGTGTGGAGGGGCCTGGTGACACCCCTCTTCTCCTCCCTTCATTTTCTCTCTGCATCTCCTGGCCAATCCTGTTGAGGGGTGGGGCTCTTGAGGTGGAGTATTTGGAGGGGTGGGTCTCCAGACCCCTCCCCTTTTTACCCTTGCTACTGTGCCCCTCCACTCCTTCTCTCATTTTATCCTGCTCTCCCTTCTCCCTTTCCTTCTTCTTTTCCTTCTCCTTCCCCTGCTCTCCTCTCCTCCCTCTCTCCCTCCCTCTCTCCTCCGGCTCAGCGTTCCGTTTGTCCTGCGCCTCCTCTAAACACTGCTGTGGGTGCGTGGGGGCGGGGCTGAGGGCCAGGAGGGAGGAGCTTGCAGCTGGGGGGCGGTGCTGGGGGGGTCTGTCACTTCCATTGGCCGCTGAACCTGGGGGGGTGGAGCAGCCGAGGGCGGGGTGCAAGGGAGGGGGCAGAGAGGGGGGCGGCAGGGGCTGCTGCTGGTGGGTCCTGGCAGTGCTGGTGTCAGGACTGCTCAGGGTTCGAGGGCAGGGCAGGGGGGGGCAGACGGAGGCAGAGGGGGGTGTTTGGGGCCGGCTGCGCTCCAGGCAGGGGGGGGGTCTGTGGGGGGCTGAGGTGCTGGTGTGCCCCAGGACCCCTCCCATCCCCAAATCTGTGCCTGTTCTGAACCTGAGATTCCAGCCCCACCCCACTGCCCCCCCGATCCTACAGAGAGAGAGACTCAGTAAACATTACTATACACACACACACACACACACACACACTCTCACACACACACACACGCACACACACACATGCTCGCTCGCTCACTGACACACACACACACACTCACACACACACACACACACACACACATGCTCGCTCGCTCACTGACACACACACACACACACTCTCACACACACACACACATGCTCGCTCACTCACTGACACACACACACACACACACACACTCTCACACA
Source organism: Anguilla anguilla (assembly GCF_013347855.1). Classification (NCBI taxonomy): domain Eukaryota; kingdom Metazoa; phylum Chordata; class Actinopteri; order Anguilliformes; family Anguillidae; genus Anguilla; species Anguilla anguilla. The sequence goes on from NC_049209.1 coordinate 54,574,316, forward strand.
CACACACACACACACACACATGCTCGCTTGCTCACTGACACACACACACACACACACACACACTCTCACACACACACACACACACACACACTCTCACACACACACACACACACACACGCTCGCTTGCTCACTGACACACACACACACACACACACACACACACACTCACCAGCGTGTGCTTGTCCTGCCTGCCCTGCTGTCGCCGCCCCTCGGGGGCGTGGCAGTGCTGAGGTACAGTGGGGGAGCTCCGCTCTTGCTGGGGCCAGTAGGGGGCGTGGCTATAAGGCACAGTGGTGTGGTTTGCTGGTGAGGGGAGGGGCCTGTTCCTGCTGTGCCCATCAGCGGCTTGAGGGGGCGGAGCAATCCGGTCACGGTGGCCATGATGAGATGGGCGTGGTGGAGGCGGCCTGTTCCAAAATCCCCTAAAACCGGGCTTGAAACAGTCCTGTCAGCAAAGGAACAGACACACCTTAAGTCCCCACTATAACACACAGGACTTATACACACACACACACTCAGTCCCTGCTGTAACACACAGGACTTATACACACACACACACTCAGTCCCTGCTGTAACACACAGGACTTATACACACACACACTCAGTCCCTGCTGTAACACAGGACTTATACACACACACACACACACTCAGTCCCTGCTGTAACACACAGGACTTATACACACACACACACTCAGTCCCTGCTGTAACACACAGGACTTATACACACACACACACACACTCAGTCCCTGCTGTAACACACAGGACTTATACACACACACACACACACTCAGACCCTGCTGTAACACACAGGACTTATACACACACACACTCAGTCCCTGCTGTAACACACAGGACTTATACACACACATACACACACTCAGTCCCTGCTGTAACACACAGGACTTATACACACACACACACACACACACTCAGTCCCTGCTGTAACACACAGGACTTATACACACACACACACACACACACTCAGTCCCTGCTGTAACACACAGGACTTATACACACACACACTCAGTCCCTGCTGTAACACACAGGACTTATACACACACACACACACACTCAGTCCCTGCTGTAACACACAGGACTTATACACACACACACACACACACACTCAGTCCCTGCTGTAACACACAGGGGTGGAGGGGGACTTACCTGGAAGTCTGCAGGGCCGCTCCTCCTGTCAGGTGGGTTCCAGGACACACCCCCTTTGTGCGGAGGGTTCCAGAACCTTGGTTTGTGGGGCGAGTAGTGGGAGTGGGGGTGGGGGTAGCAGTTTGGAGCAAAGTAACGCTGTGTTTCGGGGTGTAAGACAGACAGACAGGCAGACAGACAGGCAGACAGGCAGACAGACAGACAGACAGACAGGCAAAGAGAGAGAGACATTTATGTTGTATTTTCAGTTGCTTGTGTAGTTAATTCTTAATTTGATGTACTAACTACAATGTTCATCGTAATTAAAGAGTAAAACACTCAGTTGTGCTCATGTGCATATCATAAACAAATAGATAAAATACATCTGTCATTATAGGTCTTGTCCTGTAGGTGGCACTGCAGTATTAGCAATAAGAAAAGGGGGTTTTGCAGACAGGTGCTGTTAGAGAGCGGGAGACGGAATCTTCTGTCTGAGTGAACAAGTACAAGTGATCAGGAAGTCAGCGAGGGTAGCAGTGAATTTGGGGTCAGGGGTCAGAGGTCGTGACCTCATGCTGACCTGCTCATTGCTGGAGTGCCTCTGCCTCTTGGGTCCTGGGCTGCCATCAGGGGGCGGGGCATGGCGGGGGGGCGGAGCCTGATCATCCTGGGATGCTGCAGGGCGTTTCTGCCCTGGAATTCCCCTGGGCTGTGGGGGGGGGGGGGGGGGGGGGGGGGGGGGGGGGGGGGGGGGGGGGGGAAACAACATGATCAATCAAATCACATAATACAGATAAAGCCTTACTCTTAGCAGCATAAGCCAAAGGTGTTAAAAGCGTTAAGTGTACTGTCAGCAGTGTACGTCTTAAAGGTGTTAAGTGTACTGTCAGCAGTGTACGTCTTAAAGGTGTTAAGTGTACTGTCAGCAGTGTACGTCTTAAAGGTGTTAAGTGTACTGTCAGCAGTGTACGTCTTAAAGGTGTTAAGTGTACTGTCAGCAGTGTACGTCTTAAACGTGTTAAGTGTACTGTCAGCAGTGTACGTCTTAAAGGTGTTAAGTGTACTGTCAGCAGTGTACGTCTTAAAGGTGTTAAGTGTACTGTCAGTAGTGTAGGTCTTAAAGGTGTTAAGTGTACTGTCAGCAGTGTAGGTCTTAAAGGTGTTAAGTGTCCTGTCAGCAGTGTAGGTCTTAAAGGTGTTAAGTGTACTGTCAGCAGTGTAGGTCTTAAAGGTGTTAAGTGTACTGTCAGCAGTGTACGTCTTAAAGGTGTTAAATGTACTATCAGCAGTGTACGTCTTAAAGGTGTTAAGTGTACTGTCAGCAGTGTACGTCTTAAAGGTGTTAAGTGTACTGTCAGCAGTGTACGTCTTAAAGGTGTTAAGTGTACTGTCAGCAGTGTAGGTCTTAAAGGTGTTAAGTGTACTGTCAGCAGTGTAGGTCTTAAAGGTGTTAAGTGTACTGTCAGTAGTGTAGGTCTTAAAGGTGTTAAGTGTACTGTCAGCAGTGTAGGTCTTAAAGGTGTTAAGTGTCCTGTCAGCAGTGTAGGTCTTAAAGGTGTTAAGTGTACTGTCAGCAGTGTAGGTCTTAAAGGTGTTAAGTGTACTATCAGCAGTGTACGTCTTAAAGGTGTTAAATGTACTATCAGCAGTGTACGTCTTAAAGGTGTTAAGTGTACTGTCAGCAGTGTACGTCTTAAAGGTGTTAAATGTACTGTCAGCAGTGTAGGTCTTAAAGGTGTTAAATGTACTGTCAGCAGTGTAGGTCTTAAAGGTGTTAAATGTACTGTCAGCAGTGTACGTCTTAAAGGTGTTAAGTGTACTGTCAGCAGTGTACGTCTTAAAGGTGTTAAGTGTACTGTCAGCAGTGTACGTCTTAAAGGTGTTAAGTGTACTGTCAGCAGTGTACGTCTTAAAAGCGTTAAGTGTACTGTCAGCAGTGTAGGTCTTAAAGGTGTTAAGTGTACTGTCAGCAGTGTAGGTCTTAAAGGTGTTAAGTGTACTGTCAGCAGTGTACGTCTTAAAGGTGTTAAGTGTACTATCAGCAGTGTAGATCTTAAAGGTGTTAAATGTACTGTAAGCAGTGTAGATCTTAACGGTGTTAAATGTACTGTAAGCAGTGTACGTCTTAAAGGTGTTAAATGTACTGTAAGCAGTGTAGATCTTAAAGGTGTTAAATGTACTGTAAGCAGTGTACGTCTTAAAGGTGTTAAATGTACTGTAAGCAGTGTAGATCTTAAAGGTGTTAAATGTACTGTAAGCAGTATAGGTCTTAAAGGTGTTAAATGTACTGTAAGCAGTATAGGTACCTGCTGAGTGTGATTCCACACGTCCCCCATCGGGGGCGGGGCTTGATGGCGGGGATACTGATGAGGGCCTCCATACTGGGGGGGGGGGGGGGGGAGAGAGCATGTTTTCAGCGTGTTTGAGATAAATAATTTTTATAAATTTGTTTTCCATCACATAATCCATACAGGGGTGGAGTTTGGGGTGGAAAGACGACTAGATGATCAAACACTAATTTAACAGAAGAGGATCACATGAGGCAGCTCTTCCTGGTAGGATAACCCTGCCCCCTGCCTACCTTACCCCGCCCCATGTCCCTCTGACCCCACCCCCCTGCCCCCCAACCCCTCTGACCCCACCCCCCTGCCCCCCAACCCCTCTGACCCCACCCCCTGCCCCCCAATCCCTCTGACCCCACCCCCCTGCCCCCCAATCCCTCTGACCCCACCCCCCTGCCCCCCAACCCCTCTGCCCCCCAACCCCTCTGATCCTCTCACCCCCCTGCCCCCCAACCCCTCTGACCCTCTCACCCCCCCTGCCCCCTAATCCCTCTGACCCTCTCACCCCCCTGCCCCCTAATCCCTCTGACCCTCTCACCCCCCTGCCCCCCAATCCCTCTGACCCTCTCACCCCCCTGCCCCCAAATCCCTCTGACCCTCTCACCCCCCTGCCCCCCAATCCCTCTGATCCTCTCACCCCCCTGCCCCTCAATCCCTCTGATCCTCTCACCCCCCTGCCCCCCAATCCCTCTGACCCTCTTACCCCCCTGCCCCCCAATCCCTCTGACCCTCTTACCCCCCTGCCCCCCAATCCCTCTGACCCTCTCACCCCCCTGCCCCCCAATCCCTCTGACCCCACCCCCCTGCCCCCCAATCCTTCTGACCCCACCCCCCTGCCCCCCAATCCCTCTGATCCTCTCACCCCCCCTGCCCCCCAATCCCTCTGACCCTCTCACCCCCCTGCCCCCCAATCCCTCTGACCCCACCCCCTGCCCCCCAATCCCTCTGATCCTCTCACCCCCCTGCCCCCCAATCCCTCTGATCCTCTCACCCCCCTGCCCCCCAATCCCTCTGACCCTCTCACCCCCCTGCCCCCCAATCCCTCTGATCCTCTCACCCCCCTGCCCCCCAATCCCTCTGATCCTCTCACCCCCCTGCCCCCCAATCCCTCTGACCCTCTCACCCCCCTGCCCCTCAACCCCTCTGACCCCACCCCCCTGCCCCCCAACCCCTCTGATCCTCTCACCCCCCTGCCCCCCAATCCCTCTGATCCTCTCACCCCTCTCTGTACCTGGTGAGGGCTGGAATGGGCGGAGCCTCCTGGTCTTGAGTTATAATCCTGATGGAGGCCAGGCTGCTGCTCCCAGGGGCGGGGCTGCCTCTGCTCCCATGGCAACGCCTGGCCACTCACCTTCCCCAGCTCAGGCTTGTCCCTGCCCCTTGCTGATTGCCTGGAGGAAAGAGAGGTAGGGTCAGCTTCAGGTGAGTTAGCTTCAGGTGGGTTAAGGTGAACACAGCTTTGTCCCTTTCCTCTACTTCACAGTGTTTGGGCATTATATTACATTACAGGCATTTAGCAGACGCTCTTATCCAGAGCGACGTACAACAAGTGCATTTGTTCAAGGTGCAGAGGTGCAGAAAAACACACTAGAGTGAAGTAAAGATCGTAGTGCCAGAAGTGACCACAGATCAGGACTCCAACCCTGTAGGGTAACCTGTTCAGCAAACAAACACACAATCTTGCCAAGTACAAACTAGCACTGAAATCACATTTGCCTAATCAGAATCAGACAAAACAATCCTGCCAAATACAAAACTAACATGATCGCATTAGCCTAACTAGGTACATTGAGCTAAACTAGAGGCTAGGGAGGGGTGGGGAGAGGTGCAGCCTGAAGAGATGGGTCTTTAGTCTGCGCTTGAAGGTAATCAGGTGGGCACGAATCTCACCCGTTATGGAAGCTGCTGGGATGGTGCAGGCCTTTGGCGTGACTCTGACGTGGGTGGGGGAGGGACTGAGATTGATTGACAGCACCAGAGCACCTGTGTGGCAGACAGACACACCTTTTCAGTCCAAAAAGCAAGAAATGGCACAAATGTATACATCTGCCATGGGCAGCACTGTGATTGGGCAGTAGGTGTGGTCTCACCAGGAGGGAGGGGCCCAGGCACGACTGCTTGCTGGAGGCCATGATCCATGGTTCAGTCCGTCCAGGGGGGCGGAGTCCCGTATGCCACGCCCACAAAACTGCTCTGCAGGGTGATGCATTCAGCCTGGACACAGAGGACAGTGTCACAAACACAGACACGCACATACACACACATACACACAGGCACGGTGCACACACAAATAGCGCTCACCTATCAGGCCTGAATATGGCACCACTCAACCAATCACCTCCAGCCTTCAGCTCCAGCTGCCAATCATCATCCCTCTAGAGTTTCTTCAGTGTTCTGCCAACCTGCAGAAAGATAGACAGTTACTTACTATGTGTGTGATCCATTACTGCTGCCCCCTATACACTTCAATTAGTCATTACTGCTGCCCCCTATACACTCACTCAGCCATTACTGCTACCCCTATACACTCACTCGGTCATTACTGCCACCCCATATACACTTCACTCAGCCGTTAATGCTATCCCTATACACTCACTCAGCCATTACTGTTACCCCCTATACACTCACTCAGCCATTACTGCTACCCCCTATACACTCACTCGGTCATTACTGGCACCCCCTATACACTCACTCAGCCGTTAATGCTATCCCTATACACTCACTCAGCCATTACTGGTACCCCCTATACACTCACTCAGCCATTACTGCTACCCCCTATACACTCACTCGGCCATTACTGCTACCCCCTATACACTCACTCGGTCATTACTGGCACTCACTCTGTCATTACTGGCACCCCCTATACACTCACTCGGTCATTACTGCTACCCCCTATACACTCACTCGGTCATTACTGCTACCCCTATACACTCAGCCAGCCATTACAGCTACCCCCTATACACTCCCTCAGCCATTACTGCTACCCCCTATACACTCACTCGGTCATTACTGCTACCCCTATACACTCACTCGGTCATTACTGCTACCCCCTATACACTCACTCAGCCATTACTGCTACCCCCTATACACTCACTCGGCCATTACTGGCACCCCCTATACACTCACTCAGCCATTACTGCTACCCCCTATACACTCACTCGGTCATTACTGCTACCCCTATACACTCACTCGGTCATTACTGCTACCCCCTATACAGTCACTCAGCCATTACTGCTACCCCCTATACACTCACTCGGCCATTACTGCTACCCCCTATACACTCACTCAGCCATTACTGCTAACCCCTATACACTCACTCAGCCATTACAGCTACCCCCTATACACTCACTCGGTCATTACTGGCACCCCCTATTAACTCACTCGGTCATTACTGCTACCCCCTATACAGTCACTCATCCATTACTGCCACCCGCTATACACTCACTCAACCCTTACTGCTACCCCCTATACACTCAGCCAGCCATTACAGCTACCCCCTATACACTCCCTCAGCCATTACTGCTATCCCCTATACACTCACTCAGCCATTACTACCACCCCCTATACACTCGCTCAGTGGAAAGAAAAAAGAAGTGAGATCTGTGGTCAGAGTGAAAGTCACAGTTTACTGTCATAACCTCAGACAACACTTCCTGAGACTATAACTCCTCTTTCCAATTCAGTTTCTCTGCATGTGCGTGCATGCGCGCACACGCACACATGCACGCACATGCACACACACGCACACACACACACAGCTGTTAACTGCCTGTTGTTTTGTTGAATGTGTTACTGGCTGGCACACCTGGGGTCTCTTTATTAGTGTTATTAATGTAGAGACTTTTCTCCCAGTGTGGCCATCACCACGCAGTAGTGTACAGAACACAGTCTACACTGTCAGTCCCAGCAACCAACGACTGCTGTCCAGCACAGGCAAACCCAACAGCTGCTGTACAGCACAGGCAAACTCAACAGCTGCTGTACAGCACAGGCAAACTCAACAGCTGCTGTCCAGCACAGGCAAACCCTACAGCTGCTGTACAGCACAGGCAAACCCTACAGCTGCTGTACAGCACAGGCAAACTCAACAGCTGCTGTCCAGCACAGGAAAACAGAATTTAATCAAATGCCCATCAGGACCACCACAGTAGCGGCCGCTTCTGATCCCAGTGCCTGGCCAATCACAGTTCATAAGCCGTTTATGCACTTTACTGCTGTCTGTCTTACATCAACAAGCCTTAGATGAACTCAGCTGAGAGCGGTGGATGATGTCAAGATGAGGACACAAAAGTTAGCTGTCAGACTGCCGACAGGGCCACTTCTCGCATCAAGAGAAATGCGCAATATAGATTCAACAGCCTGGAATAACACTGCCCAGCCATCTCCCTTACCCTGTATACACTGAAATCGGGGCACCAATAACGTGCCAGAAAGCCCGTATTTTTTATTCCTTTATTATTATTATTATTATTATTATTATTACATTTTTGTGTCTTTCGGCTTCGTGAGCATTTTCACAGAAAAACTCCGCGCGAAAACACCACACCCCCTTTTTTCATCAAGTAGTAATATTCAAATGAGCTCCAATGTCAGTTGCCTGGGTCGCCCATTCAACTTTTTACACCAGAGCCGCTCACAGATGAGCGATATCGGCTATCTCCTTTTCACACACACACACACACACACACAACCGCCGACCGCATCTTCAGCGCGCTTTCACGCCACGAGTCATACAGATAAAGAGTAAGATATTCTCGGAAACAGATTCGCATTCGTAAATTAACTTAAGGTGCATGAAGCTGTCAGTGTCAACGAAAAACTACACAGGATGTCGATGTGGTGCACGAGCTTTTCACTTTCAAAAAGTGGCATTTTAACGTCTTTAAATGTTTGATCTTTGAAAGTGAAAGAATAAACCGTAACGCTTTAAAGCAAAACGCCGGCACACAATGCGGACGTTAGTCGGACGTTCGCTTTCATACACGAATGCTATAAGGAACTGTTCCAACCCTATCTACCTTCTCTCATAAATTAGGGTATACCTTTCGCCCTCACACCGTCATCATCATCAGTGCAATTAAGGCGGCTGTACCCTTTATAACGCAGTGCAGGAAATTTAGTGCAACTGCTCCGAATTTATTTTCCGCTCGGACAAACACTTGCAAATAATAACCACAAAAACCAACAACGTGTATGCTCAATACATACCCGTATTATGCATTTAAATGGTAGAACCCGTGCTTAATAACCATGTGAACCATTCAATTGCCAAATCAGGATCTTACGATGATCTATTATTTCCTATATGACTAACATCAAATGAAGTTTAATGCAATATGAGGGGAGAGGGTAATCGATTTCAATCTCTAACACATTATGCGAGGATTAGCTGTGAATCTCACGCTATATGCACCAGAATGTGTTACAAGAATCTAAAGGCGGATTATAGCTGCTGATCGTACCGTAACGATTGAATATTCGTCGCCTGGAATCAGATGAATTTCTGCGTAAAGAAAAGTAAAATTAAACTGTATTCCGCCCGTCGTTGGTACTGTTCGTAATGATTTCGTATGAATTATGTCCTTTTTCAGATTACGTTGACGAAGAGCAGAGAGCATGTAGGTCAGCTATAGTATTGGTGTGGTTCTATATTCTTTTCCTCGCGCTGCATTTCTTGGCCGTTCCTGGCTCTTTCTCTCTCTCGCTCTGTCGGCCGCGCAGCGAATTTCACTCGGCGGAGCGATGTATGTGTTTTAAAGGGCCAGGCAGCCAATCCTACAAACCTCACAACCAACACAAGCTGCTGCACGCGAGAGCGCTCGTGCAGAAATGGATCAAATTTGTCTCAAGAGAAATATTCTATTTCCACGGCGCCCAGTCTCGTTCTTGATCTTGTGTCACACGGTTTGGGTAGCCGGTTTTTTTTCTGTAGATGAAACATTCATTCTCTCTCTCCTTTTCTTAATCCCAGCGAGAAAAGCAAATGACAAGTCGCACACACACACGTGCGCATGCGTGCGGACAAGCACATGCAAAACGGTTCATCCAGGACAGGGGTGACTGCAGGTCGCTCTAATGTGACGGTACTTAAGTACAATTTGGTGCGGAGAGTCACGTGACGTTTCCAAGCTGTCAAAACCACAGCCTCGGTTGATGAGATGTGTACATCCTGCTCTAGACTCTTTCTGCAGTTAAGTCTGCTCTCTGCCTGCCTGTCTCTCTCTCTCACACACACAGAGGTGCAGAGGACATGCAAGCAGCAGTAACTATTGATATAAACCCTGTGGTCCTGTCTGTCTGGGTCTCCTGTTGGTTGGGCTGTTGCCATGGTGATAAGACATTGCCTAGCGGTCCAATCTTTTCTGCATGACAATGCTAGGAGTCTGTGCCTGTCTGCATGACTTTTCTCAGTCTGTGTCATTTTATTTCATCGTGTGATCATCCAATCAGAATTCTTCCTGGGTGCAAGTTTGCAGCTGGATAGCTGTTTGCGCAGTGGCGGTTGTGTGCAGCTGGACTGAAGTCTGCGCAGTGGTGTGTTTGGGTGCAGCTGGACAGCTGTCTGCGCAGTGGTGTGTTTGGGTACAGCTGGACAGCAATCTGCGCAGTAGTGTGTTTGTATGCAGCTGGACAGCTGTCTGCGCAGTGGTGTGTTTGTATGCAGCTGGAAAGCAGTCTGCACAGTAGTGTGTTTGTATGCAGCTGGACAACAGTCTGCGCAGTGGTGTGTTTGTATGCAGCTGGAAAGAAGTCTGCGCAGTGGTGTGTTTGTATGCAGCTGTACAGATGTCTGTGCAGTGGTGTGTTTGTATGCAGCTGGACAGCTGTCTGTGCAGTGTTGTGTTTGTATGCAGCTGGAAAGCAGTCTGCGCAGTGGTGTGTTTGTATGCAGCTGGACAGCTGTATGTGCAGTGGTGTGTTGGGGTGTAAGGTCTGGCTGTAAGGGCCTGTGCTCAATCAGCACCTGTCAATCATTTTCACCCAACATGGAAACAGACAGTGTTTCCTTCTGAACCAGCAGTCTGCTGAGTTTATTCTGGCGGTCACTGAACTCACCAAACTGTGTCTGTAGAAGAAAGTTTATCACTGTGAGTCAAAGTTAAGGACAAGCCCCCTACACTCACCCATTCATCGTCCTGCTCTCTGTGAGGATGAGTGGGTGAGTGAGGAGGGAATACTAAACTCTTCCTTTCGTCGTATTTATTTTAACATTTTTTGTCTGCATTTATGCATAAGCTTTGAAAAAAGAACACATGCTTCTCAAGTGAGTAAAGCACTCTGAAACTGGATGAGTGGGAACTGAGTGATAAATGAATGAGTGGACCAGTCACCTATACCAGCTACCTGTACCAGCTCCCAAACTCACCTATACCAGCTACCTATACCCGCTCCCAAACTTACCTATACTAGCTACCTGTACCAGCTCCCAAACTCACCTATACCAGATACCTGTACCCGCTGTCACCTATACCAGCTACCTATACCAGCTCCCAAACTCACCTATACCAGCTACCTGTACCAGCTCCCAAACTCTCCTATACCAGCTACCTGTACCAGCTCACAAACTCACCCACAGCAGCTACCTGTACCAGCTCACAAACTCACCCACAGCAGCTACCTGTACCAGCTCACAAACTCACCTATACCAGCTACCTGTATCAGCTCTGTTACCTATACCAGCTACCTGTGCAAACTCCCAAACTCACCTATACCAGCTACCTATACCAGCTCCCAAACTCACCTATACCAGCTACCTGTATCAGCTCCCAAACTCACCTATACCTGCTACCTGTATCGGCTCCCAAACTCACCTATACCAGCTACCTGTATCAGCTCCCAAACTCACCTATACCTGCTACCTGTATCAGCTCCCGAACTCACCTATACCAGCTTAGCATACCAGCTCCTGAACTGCTTTTCCCAGCAGTGTATTCCAGCCAGTACATTCTGTACTGAGGTCACCAAACACACACACACACTCTCTCTCTCACACACACACACAGATACACATGCACACACACACACACACATAAACAAGCAGGCAGTCACATGCGCGCACACACACACATACACACATGCACACACACACACACACATGCATGCAGACACACAAACCACACACACACATGCATGCAGACAGAAATGCACACGTGCACACACACACACGCATGCAGACACACACGCACGCGCACACACACACAAACATGCATGCAGACACACAAACCACACACACACATGCATGCAGACACACGCACACACACACACACACACATACATACATATGCATGCAGACACACGCGCGTGCGCACACACACACACTTTGCTGGGCTCACCTGTGCAGGAGTGCCTGTGGGGTCGTTTCAGCCTTACCTTAATGCCCGTGAGGACACGCTGGGCGCCGGGGGGGGGGGGGGGGGCGAGGACACGCCGGGCTCCGGCATGGGGGGGGGTCCGCAGTCCCTCAGCGGTGCGGTTCAGCCTGCCGTCTTTTCCCTTTAAAAAAAATTTAAAAAAACCCAAAAAGAAGCCGGACCTCAGCCGCGGTCAGCGTCAGTAAAAAACACCTGGGCTGTCAATCAGCCGCAGAAAGAGCCCGTTCAGCTCCGCACAGCCAGCAGGGCAAGGGCTGCACTCTCCAAGCAAAAAAATAATCCTTCACAAAAAAAAAAGAAATGAATGCTTTTCTGTCTTTCTTCCTCCTTTTCTTTCTTCCCTTTCTCCTTCTCTCTCTCTCCCTCTCTCTCTCCCCCTCTCGCTCTCCCACTCTCTCTCTCGCTCTCCCTCTCTCTCTCCTTGCCTTTCCCCTCAGTACTCAAACAAAGGAAGAGAAGGATCGGTGTGAGGCGAGAGTGCAGGGAAAAGCCCCCCCCCTTTCGCCCCCCCCCCCGGCCCCCCCACGCACGCACGCACACCAGCCAGTCTGCTTCACTTCACAGCCCCTCCCCCTTCCCTCGTCATCCCTCTCTCTCTCCCTCTCTCTCCCTCCCTCCCTCTCTCTCTTTAGACCCAGCCCCATTTCCTCTGCTGCCTGCTCCCACCATCAAACACTCGGCAACAGAAGGGTAAGGTAAGGTTGCCTTGCTCTCTCTCTGTCTCTCTCTCTTGCTGTCTTCTCCCTCTCTCGCTCTCTGTCCTCTCCCTCTTTCTCTCTCTCTTCCCCTCACTCCCACTCCCTCTCCCTCTCTCGCTCTCTCTCTCTCTCTCTCTCTCTCCCCCTCTCCTCAGGTTAGAGAAGGAATGTGAAGCACAGGAACAGAAAGGTCTCAGTTCAGTCGCTGCAGCTGCACGACCTGCAGCCTGTTACCCACAGCAAGCCCACCCTGCCAAACACAGCAGGGATTATGTCAGTGTGTACAACACACCCAAACGTGCAGAAACCCGTATGTGTGTGTGTGTGTGTGTGTGTGTGTGTGTGAAATCTGGATGGGGACTGAACCAATGGAATTGTGATTTGACTGAGTGTGTGTGTGTGCATGAGTGCGGGGGGGGGGGGGGGGGGGGGGCTCTGGGTTGCCCGAGCATCTGCCCATTTTGCCCCAAGTGCCCGATGTGCCCCTTTGATTTGATTTAAAAAAAAATTATTTGAAGTATTGTTGCTGTCAGTAATGTTCATTAATTTGTGTAAGATATATTCTGCACAGGAACTGGGTGGGGACGTAAAACAGTCTTTCGAGGCTGGTGTGCTCTTCTCTCACTCTCACACCTGACGCTCTGACGCTCTGCACAGCCCTGGTGTGCACATACGGGAAATAAAACCACACCCCCCCCCGCCCCCCGGAGAGGGACTTCCATTTCAATTAACTCAATTAGCAGCTTGAGTGTGTGTGTGCGTGTGTGAGATGGAGACAGAGAGAGAGAGACTGTGTGTGTGTGGGTGCATGCATGCGTGTGTGCGTGTGAGTGAGTGAGAGAGAGAGACAGTGTGTGTGTGTGTGAATGTGAGTGCATGTGTGAGAAAGGGAGAGAGTAGGTGTGTGTGTGAGAAAGAGAGGGAGTGTGTGTGTGTGTGTGAGGGAGAGAGAGAGAGAGAGAGAGAGTGTGTGTGTGTGAGGGAGAGAGAGAGTATTGAATTGAAATTGAATTGAATTGAGAGAGCGTAAGACAGAGCGAGACTCACGGTAACTCCATAAATGCTGATACAGAGCTGCAGAGGTGTAACTGGGTTAATGAGTTGAACAGATCATCTCAGTGGGTCAGAATCTGTGTGGCCGTTTCACAACCGGGGCTGATGGGAAGTGTAGTCCATATGGAGAGGGTTTCTGGAAATGTCTCCCACCTGCTGCTGTACAAATCTGCCTCCATCACCAGCATTCAGTGCAGTTAAGTGCCTGATCTGGGTCACCAGGGCAAAGGTGAGAGGTCGTTTCCATGAGGATATGATATGTGATTTATTCACTTTTGCCAAATGTTCAATTATGAATCAGATAATAAATGAGACTAACGAGAAAATCAAAGTAAGGAAGTAAGGAAGGAGGTGGAAGTCTTTAAAAGTTCATGTGTGGCGGAGCTGTTTATCTCTAAGGCTTAAACAGAGAATAAAGAAATGGAACGGAACAGTTTCCTGACAGCTGGGGTTACAGACAAAGCTCCAAATCACAGGCACTCCCCTTTATTCATTGTGAAGCTGGAGTTGGTACATTCCACTAAGTGCAGTGTTCATTGGAAGAGCTCACTACAGAAGGGGAAGACAGGGGGGCAGTGGCCATATGTGACTGGGTGAGGGGGGGTTGAGAGGCTATTTTTAGAAGTGTAATTCATATTCATTACATGGCAAGCCTGGCCAGCTTGGAATTCATGTCTACAAGTCTGTTAACCGCATACACATCTACAGCAGTCTGTTAACCGCATACACATCTACAGCACAGTCTGTTAACCGCATACACATCTACAGCACAGTCTGTTAACCGCATACACATCTACAGCAGTCTGTTAACCACATACACATCTACAGCAGTCTGTTACACACATACACATCTACAGCACAGTCTGTTAACCGCATACACATCTACAGCAGTCTGTTAACCGCATACACATCTACAGGACAGTCTGTTAACCACATACACATCTACAGCGGTCTGTTACACACATACATATCTACAGCAGTCTGTTACACACACACACATCTACAGCACAGTCTGTTAACCGCATACACATCTACAGCAGTCTGTTAACCGCATACACATCTACAGCACAGTCTGTTAACCGCATACACATCTACAGCACAGTCTGTTAACCGCATACACATCTACAGCAGTCTGTTAACCACATACACATCTACAGCAGTCTGTTACACACATACACATCTACAGCACAGTCTGTTAACCGCATACACATCTACAGCAGTCTGTTAACCGCATACACATCTACAGGACAGTCTGTTAACCACATACACATCTACAGCGGTCTGTTACACACATACATATCTACAGCAGTCTGTTACACACATACATATCTACAGCAGTCTGTTACACACACACACATCTACAGCACAGTCTGTTAACCGCATACACATCTACAGCAGTCTGTTAACCGCATACACATCTACAGCTCAGTCTGTTAACCACATACACATCTACAGCAGTCTGTTACACACATACATATCTACAGCAGTCTGTTACACACATACACATCTACAGCACAGTCTGTTAACCACATACACATCTACAGCAGTCTGTTACACACATACACATCTACAGCACAGTCTGTTAACCGCATACACATCTACAGCACAGTCTGTTAACCACATACACATCTACAGCACAGTCTGTTAACCGCATACACATCTACAGCACAGTCTGTTAACCACATACACATCTACAGCAGTCTGTTAACCACATACACATCTACAGCACAGTCTGTTAACCACATACACATCTACAGCACAGTCTGTTAACCGCATACACATCTACAGCAGTCTGTTAACCACATACACATCTACAGCACAGTCTGTTAACCACATACACATCTACAGCAGTCTGTTAACCACATACACATCTACAGCACAGTCTGTTAACCACATACACATCTACAGCAGTCTGTTAACCACATACACATCTACAGCAGTCTGTTAACCACATACACATCTACAGCACAGTCTGTTAACCACATACACACGTTACCCATGTATTATTTGACATACACATGTACAATGCCCCCCCCCCCCCCCCCCTACACACACACCCTTTGTTTCTCTCTGTTTTGTAAACAGGCTGTAAATCAATATATAGGTAATGCCAGCACCAGCTCAATATAATTATGTTCACTAGTTGCATTACATATTTAATCTATTAATGTCCGGAGTCATTTAAATCAATCGCTGCAGTGATTCACATAAATCAGTTGCTGTAGTTATGGCAATAATCTGTCTCTGTACATGATGATGTTGATTTATATTGCTATAATCTCTGTAATCACACACCCCAGAATACACACACACACACACACCACATAGTACACAGGGACACAAACACACATACATGTACCACATAATACACAGGGACACATAAACACACACACACACACACACACACACACACCACATAATACACAGGGACACATAAACACACACACACACACACACACACACCACATAAAACACAGGGACACAAACACACACACAGTTTTTCCACCAGTAAAAATTTTCCAGGAAATGCAGTCTACAGTATATTCGGATCAGGAAATAAATAAATATTTATAGACTAGAGCCTAAATAGTAGCTCTTAAAATTTCAAATATGCATTCTGCTTATCATTATCACCCTCAAGCCCAAAGTAATGATCAAATCAGATCAAATCCCCACTGATGAGCTCAATGCAGGGGGAGACTACGCGGCTAATGCTAACGTCAGGATGCGCTAAAACGTCTGAGACATTCAGGTGCAGTCAGCCACTGCCCACTTCCACACTGTGCGGTATGGCTGCAGGTGCATGGTCTTAGCCTAAATAGGCTGGTCGCTCGTTATCGTTGCCCAAGTATAAACAGGCTGTTTTTCCTCTGTGAAAACGTAAAGCCGAATAGGCCTAAAGGTGATTTGCATTTTGCTGTTTTATTGTCTTATAAAGCGCATTATGCTGCACCACAGGCTAAAGCTAATTAATGCATCGTCCATAGAAGCGTACTCGCTGTGGCGAGTCATGGAAGTTGCTTCATTAGCCAAGGCGATTTTTTCTTCTTTATTTGGTAAGAGACGTTTCCTCTCTCTCTCTCTCTCTCACTCTCTCTCCCCCTCTCTCTCTCTCTCACTCTCTCTCCCCCTCTCTCTCTCTCTCACTCTCTCTCTCTCTCTCTCACTCTCTCTCCCCCCCCTCTCTCTCTCTCCTTCACCCTCTCTCCCTCTCTCTCTTTCTCCCTCCGCTGAAGGAATGATTGATGATGGAAGAGCACAATCAACCCGTTGCCTTGACGATGTACTCAGCCCGGCCTGGTGTTGCAGAGGACCAGTTGCCACAGCAACTCATGCTGTAGTCTCAGATTACACATGCAGAGGGTTAAGCCACAGTAAAACACTCTCTCTCTCACACACACACACTCATATTATACACACACACACACACACACTCACAAACCCTCACTCATATTATACACACACACACACTCACAAACCCTCACTCATATTATACACACACACACACACACACTCACAAACCCTCACTCATATTATACACACACACACACACACACTCACAAACCCTCACTCACATTATACACACACACACA
This sequence comes from Anguilla anguilla, assembly GCF_013347855.1. NCBI lineage: Eukaryota > Metazoa > Chordata > Actinopteri > Anguilliformes > Anguillidae > Anguilla > Anguilla anguilla. The sequence goes on from NC_049209.1 coordinate 54,591,517, forward strand.
CACACACACTCACAAACCCTCACTCATATTATACACACACACACACACACTCACAAACCCTCACTCATATTATACACACACACTCACAAACCCTCACTCATATTATACACACACACACACACACACTCACAAACCCTCACTCATATTATACACACACACACACACTCACAAACCCTCACTCATATTATACACACACACACACTCACAAACCCTCACTCATATTATACACACACACACACACACACTCACAAACCCTCACTCATATTATACACACACACACACACACACTCACAAACCCTCACTCACATTATACACACACACACACACACACTCACAAACCCTCACTCATATTATACACACACACTCACACACTCACAAACCCTCACTCATATTATACACACACACACTCACAAACCCTCACTCATATTATACACACACACACACACTCACAAACCCTCACTCACATTATACACACACACACACACTCATATTATACACACACACACACTCACAAACCCACACTCATATTATACACACACACACACTCACAAACCCTCACTCATATTATACACACACACACACACTCACAAACCCTCACTCATATTGCACACACACACACACATACTCACAAACCCTCACTCATATTATACACACACACACACACACACACACACGTGAAATAAGGTCAGCGTGCCTGTGTGTGTATTGTGTGCGTGTGTGTGTATAATCTGTGAGGGTTTGTGTGTGTGTGTATAATATGAGTGAGGGTTTGTGTGTCTGTGTGTGTGTGCACAATATGAGTGAGGGTTTGTGTGTGTGTGTGTGTGTATGTGTGTGTGTATAATATGAGTGAGGGTTTGTGTGCGCGCATAGTTTATAGGCTTACCCTGGGAAAGCTTTTTTTCTGCATATTTTAGTTTTATTACAGGAAATGTGACTGCATCCTCTATCTACACTAAGATTATATTCTAATACATTCTGACAGAGGACAAATAATTACAAATATTATGTTAATTTAATGACATCAGGAATATTTATTCCAGTGATAAAATGACGTGCACATTGGCTGTAAATGATTTCACCCTTCTCTGTGGCCTTCAACTCCACCCCCTCTCCCCCAATACCCAATCACCTTCCCTAACACTCAACCACCTTCCCCAATACTCAACCACTCACCCCCAACACCCCAACACCTTCCCCAATACTCAACCACTCACCCCCAACACCCAAACACCTTCCCTAACACTCAACCACTCTCCCCATCACCCAATCACCTTCCCCAATACTCAACCACTCACCCCCAACACCCAAACACCTTCCCTAATACTCAACCACTCTCCCCATCACCCAATCACCTTCCCTAACACTCAACCACTCTCCCCATCACCCAATCACCTTCCCCAACACTCAATCACTCTCTCCCAACACTCATTTACCTTCCCCAACACTCAACCACTCTCCCCCAACACCCAATCACCTTCCCCAATACTCAACCACTCACCCCCAACACCCAAACACCTTCCCTAATACTCAACCACTCTCCCCATCACCCAATCACCTTCCCCAATACTCAACCACTCACCCCCAACACCCAGCTCAGACGCTTACTGTAGCAGTGCTGGGCACTGCCAGGGGTGTACCAGCTCAGACACTGGGCACTGGGGGGGGGGGGGGGGGGGGGGGGGGGCTCTGTATGCAACCATGAGCACACCACACACAGGCTGACTTCTACACTCTCCCCAACACCCACACTAACCCCCACAACCATCAGAATGAAAATCCCCCAATCCTTCTGTGGCCCCTCCCTCTCTGTCATTTTCTTTCTCTCCCACCTCTCTCTCTCTCTCATTTTCTCTGTCGCTCTCTCCCTCCTCTCTCTGTCTCTCTCTCCCACCGCTCTCTCTGTCATTTTCTCTCTCTCCCACCTCTCTCTCTGTCTCTCTCCCTCCTCTCTCTGTCTCTCTCCCTCCTCTCTCTGTCGCTCTCTCCCACCTCTCTCTCTGTCTCTCTCTCTCCTCTCTCTGTCTCTCTCTCCCACCTCTCTCTCTCTCTCATTCTCTATCTCCATCCTCTCTCTCTGTATTTTGCCCTGAAATGCACCTAATTTCCTCATGTCTTTCCTACCCAATATTTATATTGTCCATATTAGCTGGACAGACAGAGTGACTGAGAGAGGGGGGACAGAGCCAGGGATGGAGGACATGGAAAAAGAAAGTAAGGGAGAGAGAAAAAAAGATGTGAGGTAAAATAGACAGAGGGAGAGGGAAGCAGAGAGAGAGAGAGAGAGAGAGAGAGACAGACTCCATTTTCAAGCAGCTCCCCTTAGCAACAGCAACTGTTCTGCCTGTGCTCCATTGGCCAGCTGACAGCTCACACGGCAGTTATCTGCAGGCCCTCCACCAATGAGAATGCCCCTGCAGAGAGTTCAGCTGCAGTATTCCATTTTTACCATGGTAACAGAAACCTGCTCTCAGTCTGTCCGTGACAGGACCTGGAGCTGTCTGCAAGGCCAGCCATGGCTTACCTGGCAACCCCCCAGGCAACCTGGCAACCCCCCTGTCCCCCCCTACCCCCTCAGTGAAGCAGCAAGCTTTTAGACATTCCCACTCACCTCTGCTAATGGCCTTGCTCACAGTGACTCCCACAGAACAGATTTATATGGACTATTCCTGATTTCTGCATATTTACTTTTAAGGCTTTTCAGATCCAGGGATGCGACTGCTCTCTGCACATACTGATAACTTTCCCTGGACTCTCCGGGCTGTACAGAGTACCCCCACCTGACAGGGACTGGAACTCACACTGAACTGGCCAGAGCGTCTGTGTGTCTGTGTGTGTCAGAGCGTCTGTGTGTTTGAGCATCTGTGTGTCTGTGTGTGTCAGAGCATCTGTGTGTTTGAGCGTCTGTGCGTCTGTCTGTGTTTGAGCGTCTGTATGTCTGTCTGTGTTAGAGCGTCTGTGTGTCTGTGTGTTTGAGCGTCTGTGCATCTGTCTGTGTCAGAGCGTCTGTGTGTTAGAGCGTCTGTGTGTGTCAGAGCGTCTGTGTGTGTTAGAGCGTCTGTGTGTCTATGTGTGTCAGAGCGTCTGTGTGTGTTAGAGCGTCTGTGTGTCTGTGTGTGTTAGAGCATCTGTATGTTTGAGCGTCTGTGTGTCTGTGTGTGTCAGAGCGTCTGTGTGTGTTTGAGCGTCTGTGTGTCTGTGTGTGTTAGAGCGTCTATGTGTGACTGTGTGTGTTAGAGCATCTGTGTGTGTCTGTGTGTGTTTGAGCGTCTGTGTGTCTGTGTGCGTTAGAGGGTCTGTGTGCGTCTGTGTGTGTTTGAGCGTCTGTGTGTGTCTGTGTGCGTTAGAGGGTCTGTGTGTGTTTTAGTAGGTGAGTGTGACACAAACCTTAGAGACTGTATACAGACTTGGTTGCCAGGAAACCACAAACACTGTGCATGCATGCATCAGCTCTTACACACTCACACACACACACACTCACACACGGGCACACACACCCTGTGAGGACACAAGGTCACTGTAAAGCCCAGACTGATGGGAGTGTGCGTGTGCGGGGGTGCGTGCTTGTGTGCCTGTGTGTGTGTGTGTGTGCGCTTGCGGGGGTGCGTGCGTGCGTGCGTGTGCGTGTGTGAGTGGTACAGAATAGACCGTGTTGCTGTATGTGAAAGGTTTCAGGTTCACAAACACACAGGATGTAAAGTCCACTCAGGTCATGTGACTCACCTGGCCTCCCCTGCAGCCCACACAAGCCACGCCCCCTCCCTGAGTGACTGCACCTGACACATTCCACCTTCACTGGCTCCTTGCTGGAGATGCACCCCACTCTCTCAACATATGTGGCTCTCTCCCATTGGCTGAGTCACAGACTCTCCATTGGCTGAGTGACAGCCTCTCCCATTGTTCTGAGTCACAGTCTCTCCATTGGCTGAGTCACAGTCTCTCCATTGGCTGAGTCACAGACTCTCCATTGGCTGAGTGACAGACTCTCCATTGGCTGAGTGACAGCCTCTCCATTGGCTGAGTGACAGACTCTCCCATTGTTCTGAGTCACAGTCTCTCCATTGGCTGAGTGACAGCCTCTCCATTGGCTGAGTGACAGACTCTCCCATTGTTCTGAGTCACAGTCTCTCCATTGGCTGAGTGACAGACTCTCCATTGGCTGAGTCACAGACTCTCCATTGGCTGAGTGACAGCCTCTCCCATTGTTCTGAGTCACAGTCTCTCCATTGGCTGAGTCACAGACTCTCCATTGGCTGAGTGACAGCCTCTCCATTGGCTGAGTGACAGACTCTCCCATTGTTCTGAGTCACAGTCTCTCCATTGGCTGAGTGACAGCCTCTCCATTGGCTGAGTGACAGACTCTCCCATTGTTCTGAGTCACAGTCTCTCCATTGGCTGAGTGACAGACTCTCCATTGGCTGAGTCACAGACTCTCCATTGGCTGAGTGACAGCCTCTCCCATTGTTCTGAGTCACAGTCTCTCCATTGGCTGAGTCACAGACTCTCCATTGGCTGAGTGACAGACTCTCCATTGGCTGAGTGACAGCCTCTCCATTGGCTGAGTGACAGACTCTCCCATTGTTCTGAGTCACAGTCTCTCCATTGGCTGAGTGACAGCCTCTCCATTGGCTGAGTGACAGACTCTCCCATTGTTCTGAGTCACAGTCTCTCCATTGGCTGAGTCACAGACTCTCCATTGGCCGTGTGGCAGCCTCTCCCATTGGCCGAGTGGCAGCTGGGCGTTTGCTTTGCTGCATAAATACACAGAGTGTTCGGGCGTGGTGTTTGGGGTCAGCCTGACCTGTTTGGGCGTGGTGTTTGGGGTGAGATTTACGGGTCGTGAGCTGATCCTGGATCAGCTGGCGGGGGGCAGAATGTGCCCGGAGCATCTCTCTGAGGAAAGAGAGGGTAGAGGACGGTTGAGTTTCAAACATGCAGTTAGAAAACACTAAAAACCTCTGATGGCACATATTTCAGATCTGACAGAGGTTATTTCATAACTGACACGTGATGGAGAGCATGTTGAGTTTTAATATATTTCAGGACTGACACGTGTTGGAGAGCAGGTTGAGTTTTAATATATTTCAGAACTGACACATGTTGGAGAGCATGTTGAGTTTTAATATATTTCAGAACTGACACGTGTTGGAGAGCAGGTTGAGTTTTAATATATTTCAGAACTGACATGTTGGAGAGCATGTTGAGTTTTAATATATTTCAGAACTGACAGGCCTGCGCGTTTGGAGACAATATTAGGTGCTAGGGTTATACATACAATACATAGTCTATTTGTTACGCGCATTCTATGTAACGGAGATCAGCGAAGATTTCCCGCGTGGTCGTTTTGAGCCGTGTACAACAAATGCAGGCTTATATTCGTATTTGAAGCTAGCGCGCCCTCAGGTGGCTATATGCGCCTTGTAAATTGTATTTATTTATTTTTATCTGAGCCAAGTTTGTAAATCTCCGGAACGCAGATGCTGCGCTGGTTCACAGGTCTTCCTAGTTTGTGGATGACATGGAGGGACTCTGACCTCAGTAAGTGAGTTCGGGGTGAAAGCAGAGCATCGCCGCGTTATTTATACATAACAGCCGTTACCAGAGGAGCGAATGACAGCACAGTTTCGAGATGGGGTTGAAAGTGTTAAAAACGGACTACATCAAAAAAACCCAAACGCCCATCAGCACCGCTGTAAACGTTGCTCAGCGTTACCCTGCTGTTCTCCCCCTGTTCCCGTTAATATTCTAACCCACCAGAACTTCCCTGCGTCACACTTAAGGTAGAACTGGAAATCAGCCTACATCACTGAGAAATACCTGCACAGATTCGAGACATATCTTGCTTTTACGTCACCCGATATATTTGAAATAACAGCATAATATTTTCGTTCAATCTGGTTGGGCTGTAATCACGACGCTACGTGACACTCACTGTTTTAACTGCTGTATTGGCATCTTTCTTGTACCGGACGGGATGCTTTAGCTAATGCCTTAGCGTTGGGAACGGGTCTATGATGAAGAACTGAACACGCATAAAACGCTCACAGCTCAGAGGAACAGTCTGTTTTTGGTTGTATATGCATGTTCCCCACGATAATGTCGCGTGGATCTATGAAGCGAAACGGTAAACGGATAACACGAACGTCACAGTAGCTATAGCGCAGCCGAATCACGAAGGGATATCTCATCTGTTAATGCCCAATGCCTAAAAAACTCAGGAATTGTAAGGCCACTTAACACGAGTGACTTTGAAATGCGTCACAGTTATTGGCTGTTGTCATAAAACTTAAGTGGAAAAGTTTAAGTTAATAAAGTTATGCTGCTGCCTTACCCCATGGTTCTCGTTGAGAGATCCCACAATAGCCGTAGCCAACTTCGTCATTAGGCCTACTGATAAACGTTGAACTACAGACCTCATCACCTCTCCTTCCGTTAATGTAGACGACCACCAGTCTGTGAAACGAATAGGATTATGTCATTGGACATGCGTACATAACTCCAAATAGCTGCACGTGCTGCAACCACACACGCAGCACCAATAAAAACACAAGATGCGCGAGTTAAGGTAAAAACGAACACGATGACAACCGTTAAACGAACTACATATTTCTCCAAAAATGCCAATGCCATGTAGTCCCAATTTTAGTGGATAATCATTTCAAATAATTTTTAAAAATCCAGAAATGAGAGGGCTGCTGTTGCTTCTTTTAAAAAAAGCATGAGTCGAAAGGTAGAATCAGTCCAGGTGTGAAATTGTATATTATAATCAAAATGCGTATGTTTTTAGACCGAGTCAAAACTGGCGGAGGCCACTAAGAACGGAAGAACTGCGCAGTTTTTATTCCATTGCTAAGCACATACTCTCTAGCGCACTCTCAAGCCTCCTCTTCACTCCCCATCCTCTCTCACTCCCCCTCTCTCTCTCGCTCCCTCTCTCTCGCTCTTCTTCTTAAGGAATTTTTCGGTGGACGGACGCTGGAGTCGATGCTGGAGGACTGGCGTTGTGTACACGCTGCTCGCGCAGTTATTGGTTGCCTTCACGTTACTGTGGCTTGAAATGAGTTGTGACATATGAAGGAGAATAGAGAGACAGAGGATAGAAAAGAAGGAAAGGACAGGAGAATTGAACGTATGAATAGAGCTGTCATGTTCTCGTGGAATGATGATGCTTGTTTGACGGTCGAGGTTGGTATAATTTCAGCTAAACTGAACAACATCATTAACTCCAGCCATACCGATACGCTACCGTGAGAGAAAGTTCTCGACTCCCAGCGATACAAGTAAAATCTGTAAATATACAAATGGCCTCAAGGTGGCAGTCATGCACTTCTTTCAGTTTCCAGTGGCGTTCCGAATTTTCGAATATCCTACTACAAGGTTCGGCACGAAAGATCTCATTCAGTAGCGCGTGCACCACCGGGCGCTGATAAGAGGTAAACTGACTGGACGATATCTTCCCGTAAAATTGATTATTAGTCTCGACCAATTTTCAACCATTTTTCTTATTTATTAACAATGATTACAGCCATTTCTCAAAATACTGAACACCATCTGATGTAGCCAATTAGGTGAGTGATTATTTACTTCGGATCTCACATTTTATCAGCATTTTAAAAAAATGTGGAACATGTAGGCTACTCTTTATTCGCCACACTCACACACGGAATATTCATGGCAAAGGTCTGCTATGTGTAGAATTTGTAATCTTTTACATTGCATTTATTTTGCAGACGCTTTTATCCAAACGAGGTACAAAAGTGCATATCATGGTCATTGGAACAACTGCAAAACAGGATCGATAAGGTACAATAGCCTACTAATTTTGTATAGTTATTTATAGCCACAGCTGTCCAGTTCAGTTCACACAGTTCTCTCAGTTCCACAAATACAAAATATAGCTGCAAGCAGCAATGCGGGGCCCTACAAACATGTCCAATATGGGTAAATAGTAGGAGAAGGAGAAAAGAGTCCAAGTGGCGTAGATGTCAGGATTTTGGGCAATCTACCCGTGCATGAGATAATACAACTTCCGGTTCATGAGAAACATTACTTCGAAAAATGAATGTGCATTAGCATAAAGTGCTAACTATATCACACACAAATCACGCAATTTTTAACGAAACAACTTTTCCTTATCACCCTTGATCGAGAGAATACCCAAGAGTACACGTGCCATGGTGACAGAATCAGGTAAAGTGTTCATGAGAAGACTTCGTAGGACCCCTAATAATAAATATAGCTGCAAGCAGCAATGCGGGGCCCTACGAACATGTCCAAGCCCATTTAGGGTTTAGGGCTCAAACTAGGGTACATATGACCATACAAAATGTGTAAGAAATGCATGTTTTTTATAGGGAGAACATTGTTGTTTGTTAAATGACCTCAAACATATTATTTTGCATTTGTATTATAGTATTCATGATATTTATCTTGTTTTCCATCAATTTAAAATGGGTTTTCAGGTGATTTTAATGGTACTAATGGCTTCAATTCAGGTTTGTTAATGATTTTGAAGGAACCAAAAAATTCCTCTACTACCATGTGTCTCTATCACCATGCAAAAGGTCTAATTAATGCATGTGTTTTTAAGGAGAACATTTATGTTTTTTAAATGACCTCATACATATTATTTTGTATTTGTATTATTGTCTTCATGATATTTGCCTTGTTTTCCATCAATATTAAATGGGTTTTCTGATGTTTTCAAAGGTACCAATGGCTTCAATTAGGGTTTAGGGCTCAACCTAGGGTTCAGCTAGGGTTAGGGTTAGGAAAATGGTAAGTCTGAGGGTTGAGGCAAGTTTACGGTTGTGTTTAGCAGCTTGAAGAAAGGTTAGGACATGGGTTTGTTAATGATTTTGAATGAACTAAAATTTTTTTCTAGTAGCATGTGTACCTGTGACGATACAGAATGTGTAATAAATGCATGTTTTTTTAAGGAGAACATTTAAGTTTCTTAAATGACATCATACATATTATTTTGTATTTGTATTATTGTCTTCATGATATTTACCTTGTTTTCCATCAAGTATAAATGGGTTTTCGGATGTTTTCGAAGGTACCAATGGCTTCAAATTGTGTTTAGGGCTCAAACTAGGGTACAGCTAGGGTTAGGGTTAGGGTTAGGAAAACGGTAAGTCTGAGGGTTGAGGTAAGTTTACGGTTGTGTTTAGCAGCTTGAAGAAAGGTTAGGACATGGGTTTGTTAATGATTTTGAATGAACTAAAAAAATTTTCTAGTAGCATGTGTACCTGTGACGATACAGAATGTGTAATAAATGCATGTTTTTTTAAGGAGAACATTTAAGTTTCTTAAATGACATCATACATATTATTTTGTATTTGTATTATTGTCTTCATGATATTTACCTTGTTTTCCATCAAGTATAAATGGGTTTTCGGATGTTTTCGAAGGTATCAATGGCTTCAAATTGTGTTTAGGGCTCAAACTAGGGTACAGCTAGGGTTAGGGTTAGGGTTAGGAAAACGGTAAGTCTGAGGGTTGAGGCAAGTTTATGGTTGTGTTTAGCAGCTTGAAGAAAGGTTAGGACATGGGTTTGTTAATGATTTTGAATGAACCAAAAAATGTCTCTCGTAGCATATGTACCTATGATCAAACAAATTGTGTAAGAAATGCATGTTTTTTATATGGAGAACATTGTTGTTTGTTTGACCTCAAACATATTATTTTTCATTTGTATTATAGTATTCATGATATTTAGCTTGTTTTCCATCAATTTAAAATGGGTTTTCAGGTGATTTTAATGGTACTAATGGCTTCAATTCGGGTTCAGGGCTCAACCTAGGGTTCAGCTAGGGTTAGGGTTAGGAAAACGGTAAGTCTGAGGGTAGAGGCAAGTTCACGGTTGTGTTGAGCAGCTTGAAGAAAGGTTAGGACATGGGTTTGTTAATGATTTTGAAGGAACCAAAAAATTCCTCTACTACCATGTGTCTCTATCACCATGCAAAAGGTCTAATTAATGCATGTGTTTTTAAGGAGAACATTTATGTTTTTTAAATGACCTCATACATATTATTTTGTATTTGTATTATTGTCTTCATGATATTTGCCTTGTTTTCCATCAATATTAAATGGGTTTTCTGATGTTTTCAAAGGTACCAATGGCTTCAATTAGGGTTTAGGGCTCAACCTAGGGTTCAGCTAGGGTTAGGGTTAGGAAAATGGTAAGTCTGAGGGTTGAGGCAAGTTTACGGTTGTGTTTAACAGCTTGAAGAAAGGTTAGGACATGTGTTTGTTAAAGATTTTGAATGAACTAAAAAAAATTTCTAGTAGCATGTGTACCTGTGACGATACAGAATGTGTAATAAATGCATGTTTTTTTAAGGAGAACATTTAAGTTTCTTAAATTACATCATACATTTTATTTTGTATTTGTATTATTGTCTTCATGATTTTTACCTTGTTTTCCATCAAGTATAAATGGGTTTTCGGATGTTTTCGAAGGTACCAATGGCTTCAAATTGTGTTTAGGGCTCAAACTAGGGTACAGCTAGGGTTAGGGTTAGGGTTAGGGTTAGGAAAACGGTAAGTCTGAGGGTTGAGGCAAGTTCACGGTTGTGTTGAGCAGCTTGAAGAAAGGTTAGGACATGGGTTTGTGAATGATTTTGAATGAACAAAAAAATTTCTCTACTAGCATGTGTCTCTATCACCATGCAAAAGGTCTAATTAATGCATGTCTTTTTAAGGAGAACATTTATGTTTTTTAAATGACCTCATACATATTTTTTTGTATTTGTATTTTTGTCTTCATGATATTTACCTTGTTTTCCATCAAGTATAAATGGGTTTTCAGATGTTTTCGAAGGTACCAATGGCTTCAAATTGTGTTTAGGGCTCAAACTAGGGTACAGCTAGGGTTAGCGTTAGGGTTAGGGTTAGGAAAATGGTAAGTCTGTGGGTTGAGGCAAGTTTACGGTTGGGTTTAGCAGCTTGAAGAAAGGTTAGGACATGGGTTTGTTAATGATTTTGAATGAACCAAATAATGTCTCTCGTAGCATATGTACCTATGACCAAACAAATTATCAAAGAAATGCATGTTTTTTATAGGGAGAACATTGTTGTTTGTAAAATGACCTCAAACATATTATTTTGCATTTGTATTATAGTATTCATGATATTTGCCTTGTTTTCCATCAATATTAAATGGGTTTTCAATTACTTTGTAGGACCCATAATAATACTAACAAAAACAATAGGGTTCCTATTTTGTAGGACACCTAACTAGGAGGAAAAACAAGCTACAATATTAGGAAGGAAATATTAATTACAAAAAGAGCAGGAATGAGGTATATGTAACAAGAGTGCAATGAAAGGGGGGATTGTAAGTGAAATGATTCACCGAGAGGTCGCAGTTAGCCCAGGTGTCCTCTGAAGAGAGGGATCATCAGAACACGACATCATATTAAAGTGAAAATGAAATAAATGAAGATGTATTTTGGTGGAAAATTGAAAAATACATAAGGCTATAGTCTTAAGTCCAAAATGTGGAAAAACTGCTTAAAATTTTAAAATGCCTGTTTTTGATTCAAACAAATAGAGAATCATGTTTAATTAACTTCCCCATTGAAATAAATGACTAGAAATTATTCTGAAGGGATTTATGATCAAAAATGTATTTTGAAATTTTTAAATTTTAAAATGCCTGTTTTTGATTCAAACAAATAGGGAATCATGTTTAATTAACTTCCCCATTGAAATAAATGACTAGAAATTATTCTGAAGGGATTTATGATCAAAAATGTATTTTGGTGGAAAATTGAAAAATACATAAGCCTATAGTCTTATGTCCAAAATGTGGAAAAACTGCTTAAAATTTTAAAATGCCTGTTTTTGATTCAAACAAATAGAGAATCATGTTTAATTAACTTCCCCATTGAAATAAATGACTAGAAATTATTCTGAAGGGATTTATGATCAAAAATGTATTTTGAAAATTTAAAAATTTTTAAATGCCTGTTTTTGATTCAAACAAATAGAGAATCATGTTTAATTAACATCCCCATTGAAATAAATGACTAGAAATTATTCTGAAGGGATTTATGATGAAAAATGTATTTTGAAAATTTTAAAATTTTTAAATGCCTGTTTTTGATTCAAACAAATAGAGAATCATGTTTAATTAACTTCCCCATTGAAATAAATGACTAAGAATTATTCTGAAGGGATTTATGATCAAAAATGTATTTTGGTGGAAAATTGAAAAATACATAAGCCTATAGTCTTATGTCCAAAATGTGGAAAAACTGCTTAAAATTTTAAAATGCCTGTTTTTGATTCAAACAAATAGAGAATCATGTTTAATTAACTTCCCCATTGAAATAAATGACTAGAAATTATTCTGAAGGGATTTATGATCAAAAATGTATTTTGAAAATTTTAAAATTTTTTAAATGCCTGTTTTGATTCAAACAAATAGAGAATCATGTTTAATTAACTTCCCCATTGAAATAAATGACTAGAAATTATTCTGAAGGGATTTATGATGAAAAATGTATTTTGAAAATTTTAAAATTTTTAAATGCCTGTTTTTGATTCAAACAAATAGAGAATCATGTTTAATTAACTTCCCCATTGAAATAAATGACAAGAAATTATTCTGAAGGGATTTATGATCAAAAATGTATTTTGAAAATTTTAAAATTTTTAAATGCCTGTTTTTGATTCAAACAAATAGAGAATCATGTTTAATTAACTTCCCCATTGAAATAAATGACTAGAAATTATTCTGAAGGGATTTATGATCAAAAATGTATTTTGAAATTTTAAAAATTTTTAAATGCCTGTTTTTGATTCAAACAAATAGGGAATCATGTTTAATTAACTTCCCCATTGAAATAAATGACTAGAAATTATTCTGAAGGGATTTATGATCAAAAATGTATTTAGAAATTTTTAAAATTTTTAAATGCCTGTTTTTGATTCAAACAAATAGAGAATCATGTTTAATTAACTTCCCCATTGAAATAAATGACTAGAAATTATTCTGAAGGGATTTATGATCAAAAATGTATTTTGAAAATTTTAAAATTTTTAAATGCCTGTTTTTGATTCAAACAAATAGAGAATCATGTTTAATTAACTTCCCCATTGAAATAAATGACTAGAAATTATTCTGAAGGGATTTATGATCAAAAATGTATTTTGAAAATTTTAAAATTTTAAAATGCCTGTTTTTGATTCAAACAAATAGAGAATCATGTTTAATTAACTTCCCCATTGAAATAAATGACTAGAAATTATTCTGAAGGGATTTATGATCAAAAATGTATTTTGAAAATTTTAAAATTTTTAAATGCCTGTTTTTGATTCAAACAAATAGAGAATCATGTTTAATTAACTTCCCCATTGAAATAATGACTAGAAATTATTCTGAAGGGATTTATGATCAAAAATGTATTTTGAAAATTTTAAAATTTTTAAATGCCTGTTTTTGATTCAAACAAATAGAGAATCATGTTTAATTAACTTCCCCATTGAAATAAATGACTAGAAATTATTCTGAAGGGATTTATGATCAAAAAAGTATTTTGAAAATTTTAAAATTTTAAAAAGCCTATTTTTGATTCAAACAAATAGAGAATCATGTTTAATTAACTTCCCCATTGAAATAAATGACTAGAAATTATTCTGAAGGGATTTATGATCAAAAATGTATTTTGAAAATTTTAAAATTTTAAAAAGCCTATTTTTGATTCAAACAAATAGAGAATAATGTTTAATTAACTTCCCCATTGAAATAAATGACTAGAAATTATTCTGAAGGGATTTATGATCAAAAATGTATTTTGAAAATTTTAAAATTTTAAAATGCCTGTTTTTGATTCAAACAAATAGAGAATCATGTTTAATTAACTTCCCCATTGAAATAAATGACTAGAAATTATTCTGAAGGGATTTATGATCAAAAATGTATTTTGAAAATTTTAAAATTTTAAAATGCCTGTTTTTTATTCAAACAAATAGAGAATCGTGTTTAATTAACTTCCCCATTGAAATAAATGACTAGAAATTATTCTGAAGGGATTTATGATCAAAAATGTATTTTGAAATTTTTAAAATTTTTAAATGCCTGTTTTTGATTCAAACAAATAGGGAATCATGTTTAATTTACTTCCCCATTGAAATAAATGACTAGAAATTATTCTGAAGGGAATTATGATCAAAAATGTATTTTGAAAATTTTAAAATTTTTAAATGCCTGTTTTTGATTCAAACAAATAGAGAATCATGTTTAATTAACTTCCCCATTGAAATAAATGACTAGAAATTATTCTGAAGGGATTTATGATCAAAAATGTATTTTGAAAATTTAAAAATTTTTAAATGCCTGTTTTTGATTCAAACAAATAGAGAATCATGTTTAATTAACTTCCCCATTGAAATAAATGACTAGAAATTATTCTGAAGGGATTTATGATCAAAAAAGTATTTTGAAAATTTTAAAATTTTAAAAAGCCTATTTTTGATTCAAACAAATAGAGAATCATGTTTAATTAACTTCCCCATTGAAATAAATGACTAGAAATTATTCTGAAGGGATTTATGATCAAAAATGTATTTTGAAAATTTTAAAATTTTAAAAAGCCTATTTTTGATTCAAACAAATAGAGAATAATGTTTAATTAACTTCCCCATTGAAATAAATGACTAGAAATTATTCTGAAGGGATTTATGATCAAAAATGTATTTTGAAAATTTTAAAATTTTAAAATGCCTGTTTTTGATTCAAACAAATAGAGAATCATGTTTAATTAACTTCCCCATTGAAATAAATGACTAGAAATTATTCTGAAGGGATTTATGATCAAAAATGTATTTTGAAAATTTTAAAATTTTAAAATGCCTGTTTTTTATTCAAACAAATAGAGAATCGTGTTTAATTAACTTCCCCATTGAAATAAATGACTAGAAATTATTCTGAAGGGATTTATGATCAAAAATGTATTTTGAAATTTTTAAAATTTTTAAATGCCTGTTTTTGATTCAAACAAATAGGGAATCATGTTTAATTTACTTCCCCATTGAAATAAATGACTAGAAATTATTCTGAAGGGAATTATGATCAAAAATGTATTTTGAAAATTTTAAATTTTTAAAAAGCCTGTTTTTGATTCAAACCGATAGGGAATCATGTTTAATTAACTTCCCCATTGAAATAAATGACTAGAAATTATTCTGAAGGGATTTATGATCAAAAATGTATTTTGAAAATTTTAAAATTTTTAAATGCCTGTTTTTGATTCAAACAAATAGAGAATCATGTTTAATTAACTTCCCCATTGAAATAAATGACTAGAAATTATTCTGAAGGGATTTATGATCAAAAATGTATTTTGAAATTTTTAAAATTTTAAAATGCCTGTTTTTGATTCAAACAAATAGGGAATCATGTTTAATTAACTTCCCCATTGAAATAAATGACTAGAAATTATTCTGAAGGGATTTATGATCAAAAATGTATTTTGAAAATTTTAAAATTTAAAAAGCCTGTTTTTGATTCAAACAAATAGAGAATCATGTTTAATTAACTTCCCCATTGAAATAAATGACTAGAAATTATTCTGAAGGGATTTATGATCAAAAATGTATTTTGAAAATTTTAAAATTTTTAAATGCCTGTTTTTGATTCAAACAAATAGAGAATCATGTTTAATTAACTTCCCCATTGAAATAAATGACTAGAAATTATTCTGAAGGGATTTATGATCAAAAATGTATTTTGAAAATTTTAAAATTTTAAAAAGCCTATTTTTGATTCAAACAAATAGAGAATCATGTTTAATTAACTTCCCCATTGAAATAAATGACTAGAAATTATTCTGAAGGGATTTATGATCAAAAATGTATTTTGAAAATTTTAAAATTTTAAAATGCCTGTTTTTGATTCAAACAAATAGAGAATCATGTTTAATTAACTTCCCCATTGAAATAAATGACTAGAAATTATTCTGAAGGGATTTATGATCAAAAATGTATTTTGAAAATTTTAAAATTTTAAAATGCCTGTTTTTTATTCAAACAAATAGAGAATCGTGTTTAATTATTTTCCCCATTGAAATAAATGACTAGAAATTATTCTGAAGGGATTTATGATCAAAAATGTATTTTGAAATTTTTAAAATTTTTAAATGCCTGTTTTTGATTCAAACAAATAGGGAATCATGTTTAATTTACTTCCCCATTGAAATAAATGACTAGAAATTATTCTGAAGGGAATTATGATCAAAAATGTATTTTGAAAATTTTAAATTTTTAAAAAGCCTGTTTTTGATTCAAACCGATAGGGAATCATGTTTAATTAACTTCCCCATTGAAATAAATGACTAGAAATTATTCTGAAGGGATTTATGATCAAAAATGTATTTTGAAAATTTTAAAATTTTAAAATGCCTGTTTTTGATTCAAACAAATAGAGAATCATGTTTAATTAACTTCCCCATTGAAATAAATGACTAGAAATTATTCTGAAGGGATTTATGATCAAAAATGTATTTTGAAATTTTTAAAATTTTAAAATGCCTGTTTTTGATTCAAACAAATAGGGAATCATGTTTAATTAACTTCCCCATTGAAATAAATGACTAGAAATTATTCTGAAGGGATTTATGATCAAAAATGTATTTTGAAAATTTTAAAATTTAAAAAGCCTGTTTTTGATTCAAACAAATAGAGAATCATGTTTAATTCACTTCCCCATTGAAATAAATGACTAGAAATTATTCTGAAGGGATTTATGATCAAAAATGTATTTTGAAAATTTTAAAATTTTTAAATGCCTGTTTTTGATTCAAACAAATAGAGAATCATGTTTAATTAACTTCCCCATTTAAATAAATGACTAGAAATTATTCTGAAGGGATTTATGATCAAAAATGTATTTTGAAAATTTTAAAATTTTTAAATGCCTGTTTTTGATTCAAACAAATAGAGAATCATGTTTAATTAACTTCCCCATTGAAATAAATGACTAGAAATTATTCTGAAGGGTTTTATGATCAAAAATGTATTTTGAAAATTTTAAAATTTTTAAATGCCTGTTTTTGATTCAAACAAATAGAGAATCATGTTTAATTAACTTCCCCATTGAAATAAATGACTAGAAATTATTCTGAAGGTATTTATGATCAAAAATGTATTTTGAAAATTTTAAAATTTTTAAATGCCTGTTTTTGATTCAAACAAATAGAGAATCATGTTTAATTAACTTCCCCATTGAAATAAATGACTAGAAATTATTCTGAAGGGATTTATGATCAAAAATGTATTTTGAAATTTTTAAAATTTTTAAATGCCTGTTTTTGATTCAAACAAATAGAGAATCATGTTTAATTAACTTCCCCATTGAAATAAATGACTAGAAAGTATTCTGAAGGGATTTATGATCAAAAATGTATTTTGAAAATTTTAAAATTTTAAAATGCCTGTTTTTGATTCAAACAAATAGAGAATCATGTTTAATTAACTTCCCCATTGAAATAAATGACTAGAAATTATTCTGAAGGTATTTATGATCAAAAATGTATTTTGAAAATTTTAAAATTTTAAAATGCCTGTTTTTGATTCAAACAAATAGAGAATCATGTTTAATTAACTTCCCCATTGAAATAAATGACTAGAAATTATTCTGAAGGGATTTATGATCAAAAATGTATTTTAAAATTTTAAAAATTTTTAAATGCCTGTTTTTGATTCTAACAAATAGGGAATCATGTTTAATTAACTTCCCCATTGAAATAAATGACTAGAAATTATTCTGAAGGGATTTATGATCATAAATGTATTTTGAAAATTTTAAAATTTTTAAATGCCTGTTTTTGATTCAAACAAATAGAGAATCATGTTTAATTAACTTCCCCATTGAAATAAATGACTAGAAATTATTCTGAAGGGATTTATGATCAAAAATGTATTTTGAAAATTTTAAAATTTTTAAATGCCTGTTTTTGATTCAAACAAATAGAGAATCATGTTTAATTAACTTCCCCATTGAAATAAATGACTAGAAATTATTCTGAAGGGATTTATGATCAAAAATGTATTTTGAAAATTTTAAAATTTTTAAATGCCTGTTTTTGATTCAAACAAATAGAGAATCATGTTTAATTAACTTCCCCATTGAAATAAATGACTAGAAATTATTCTGAAGGGATTTATGATCAAAAATGTATTTTGGTGGAAAATTGAAAAATACATAAGGCTATAGTCTCATGTCCAAAATGTGGAAAAACTGCTT
Source organism: Anguilla anguilla (assembly GCF_013347855.1). Classification (NCBI taxonomy): domain Eukaryota; kingdom Metazoa; phylum Chordata; class Actinopteri; order Anguilliformes; family Anguillidae; genus Anguilla; species Anguilla anguilla. Next base: position 54,609,770 of record NC_049209.1, read on the forward strand.
AAAATTTTAAAATGCCTGTTTTTGATTCAAACAAATAGGGAATCATGTTTAATTAACTTCCCCATTGAAATAAATGACTAGAAATTATTCTGAAGGGATTTATGATCAAAAATGTATTTTGAAAATTTTAAAATTTTTAAATGCCTGTTTTTGATTCAAACAAATAGAGAATCATGTTTAATTAACTTCCCCATTGAAATAAATGACTAGAAATTATTCTGAAGGGATTTATGATCAAAAATGTATTTTGAAATTTTTAAAATTTTTAAATGCCTGTTTTTGATTCAAACAAATAGAGAATCATGTTTAATTAACTTCCCCATTGAAATAAATGACTAGAAATTATTCTGAAGGTATTTATGATCAAAAATGTATTTTGAAAATTTAAAAATTTTTAAATGCCTGTTTTTGATTCAAACAAATAGAGAATCATGTTTAATTAACTTCCCCATTGAAATAAATGACTAGAAATTATTCTGAAGGGATTTATGATCAAAAATGTATTTTGAAATTTTTAAAATTTTTAAATGCCTGTTTTTGATTCTAACAAATAGGGAATCATGTTTAATTAACTTCCCCATTGAAATAAATGACTAGAAATTATTCTGAAGGGATTTATGATCAAAAATGTATTTTGAAAATTTTAAAATTTTAAAAAGCCTATTTTTGATTCAAACAAATAGAGAATCATGTTTAATTAACTTCCCCATTGAAATCAATGACTAGAAATTATTCTGAAGGGATTTATGATCAAAAATGTATTTTGAAAATTTTAAAATTTTAAAATGCCTGTTTTTGATTCAAACAAATAGAGAATCATGTTTAATTAACTTCCCCATTGAAATCAATGACTAGAAATTATTCTGAAGGGATTTATGATCAAAAATGTATTTTGAAAATTTTAAAATTTTTAAATGCCTGTTTTTGATTCAAACAAATAGAGAATCATGTTTAATTAACTTCCCCATTGAAATAAATGACTAGAAATTATTCTGAAGGGATTTATGATCAATAATGTATTTTGAAAATTTTAAAATTTTTAAATGCCTGTTTTTGATTCAAACAAATAGAGAATCATGTTTAATTAACTTCCCCATTGAAATAAATGACTAGAAATTATTCTGAAGGGATTTATGATCAAAAATGTATTTTGAAAATTTTAAAATTTTTAAATGCCTGTTTTTGATTCAAACAAATAGAGAATCATGTTTATTTAACTTCCCCATTGAAATAAATGACTAGAAATTATTCTGAAGGTATTTATGATCAAAAATGTATTTTGAAAATTTTAAAATTTTTAAATGCCTGTTTTTGATTAAACAAATAGAGAATCATGTTTAATTAACTTCCCCATTGAAATAAATGACTAGAAATTATTCTGAATGGATTTATGATCAAAAATGTATTTTGAAAATTTTAAAATTTTTAAATGACTGTTTTTGATTTAAACAAATAGAGAATCATGTTTAATTAACTTCCCCATTGAAATAAATGACTAGAAATTATTCTGAAGGTATTTATGATCAAAAATGTATTTTGAAAATTTTAAAATTTTTAAATGCCTGTTTTTGATTCAAACAAATAGAGAATCATGTTTAATTAACTTCCCCATTGAAATAAATGACTAGAAATTATTCTGAAGGGATTTATGATCATAAATGTATTTTGAAATTTTTAAAATTTTTAAATGCCTGTTTTTGATTCAAACAAATAGGGAATCATGTTTAATTAACTTCCCCATTGAAATAAATGACTAGAAATTATTCTGAAGGTATTTATGATCAAAAATGTATTTTGGTGGAAAATTGAAAAATACATAACGCTATTATAGTCTTATGTCCAAAATGTGGAAAAACTGCTTAAAATTTTAAAATGCCTGTTTTTGATTCAAAGAGATAGGGAATCATGTTTAATTAACTTCCCCATAGAAATAAATGACTAGAAATTATTCTGAAGGGATTTATGATCATAAATGTATTTTGAAAATTTTAAAATTTTTAAATGCCTGTTTTTGATTCAAACAAATAGGGAATCATGTTTAATTAACTTCCCCATTGAAATAAATGACTAGAAATTATTCTGAAGGGATTTATGATCAAAAATGTATTTGGTGGAAAATTGAAAAATACATATGGCTATTATAGTCTTATGTCCAAAATGTGGAAAAACTGCTTAAAATTTTAAAATGCCTGTTTTTGATTCAAAGAGATAGGGAATCATGTTTAATTAACTTCCCCATAGAAATAAATGACTAGAAATTATTCTGAAGGGATTTATGATCAAAAATGTATTTTGAAAATTTTAAAATTTTTAAATGCCTGTTTTTGATTCAAACAAATAGAGAATCATGTTTAATTAACTTCCCCATTGAAATAAATGACTAGAAATTATTCTGAAAGGATTTATGATCAAAAATGTATTTTGAAAATTTTAAAATTTTTAAATGCCTGTTTTTGATTCAAACAAATAGAGAGTCATGTTTAATTAACTTCCCCATTGAAATAAATGACTAGAAATTATTCTGAAGGGATTTATGATCAAAAATGTATTTTGAAAATTTTAAAATTTTTAAATGCCTGTTTTTGATTCAAACAAATAGAGAATCATATTTAATTAACTTCCACATTGAAATAAATGACTAGAAATTATTCTGAAGGGATTTATGATCAAAAATGTATTTTGAAAATTTTAAAATTTTAAAATGCCTGTTTTTGATTCAAACAAATAGAGAATCATGTTTAATTAACTTCCCCATTGAAATAAATGACTAGAAATTATTCTGAAGGGATTTATGATCAAAAATGTATTTTGGTGGAAAATTGAAAAATACAGAAGGCTATATAGTCTTATGTCCAAAATGTGGAAAAACTGCTTAAAATTTTAAAATGCCTGTTTCTGATTCAAACAAATAGAGAATCATGTTTAATTAACTTCCCCATTGAAATAAATGACTAGAAATTATTCTGAAGGGATTTATGATCAAAAATGTATTTTGGTGGAAAATTGAAAAATACATAAGCCTATAGTCTTATGTCCAAAATGTGGAAAAACTGCTTAAAATTTTAAAATGCCTGTTTTTGATTCAAACAAATAGGGAATCATGTTTAATTAACTTCCCCATTGAAATAAATGACTAGAAATTATTCTGAAGGGATTTTTGATCAAAAATGTATTTTGAAAATTTAAAAATTTTTAAATGCCTGTTTTTGATTCAAACAAATAGAGAATCATGTTTAATTAACTTCCCCATTGAAATAAATGACTAGAAATTATTCTGAAGGGATTTATGATCAAAAATGTATTTTGGTGGAAAATTGAAAAATACATAAGCCTATAGTCTTATGTCCAAAATGTGGAAAAACTGCTTAAAATTTTAAAATGCCTGTTTTTGATTCAAACAAATAGAGAATCATGTTTAATTAACTTCCCCATTGAAATAAATGACTAGAAATTATTCTGAAGGGATTTATGATCAAAAATGTATTTTGAAAATTTAAAAATTTTAAAATGCCTGTTTTTGATTCAAACAAATAGAGAATCATGTTTAATTAACTTCCCCATTGAAATAAAAGACTAGAAATTATTCTGAAGGGATTTATGATCAAAAATGTATTTTGAAAATTTTAAAATTTTTAAATGCCTGTTTTTGATTCAAACAAATAGAGAGTCATGTTTAATTAACTTCCCGATTGAAATAAATGACTAGAAATTATTCTGAAGGGATTTATGATCAAAAATGTATTTTGAAAATTTTAAAATTTTTAAATGCCTGTTTTTGATTCAAACAAATAGAGAATCATATTTAATTAACTTCCACATTGAAATAAATGACTAGAAATTATTCTGAAGGGATTTATGATCAAAAATGTATTTTGAAAATTTTAAAATTTTTAAATGCCTGTTTTTGATTCAAACAAATAGAGAATCATGTTTAATTAACTTCCCCATTGAAATAAATGACTAGAAATTATTCTGAAGGGATTTATGATCAAAAATGTATTTTGGTGGAAAATTGAAAAATACATAAGCCTATAGTCTTATGTCCAAAATGTGGAAAAACTGCTTAAATTTTAAAATGCCTGTTTTTGATTCAAACAAATAGAGAATCATGTTTAATTAACTTCCCCATTGAAATAAATGACTAGAAATTATTCTGAAGGGATTTATGATCAAAAATGTATTTTGAAAATTTTAAAATTTTTAAATGCCTGTTTTTGATTCAAACAAATAGAGAATCATGTTTAATTAACTTCCCCATTGAAATAAATGACTAGAAATTATTCTGAAGGGATTTATGATGAAAAATGTATTTTGAAATTTTAAAATTTTTAAATGCCTGTTTTTGATTCAAACAAATAGAGAATCATGTTTAATTAACTTCCCCATTGAAATAAATGACTAGAAATTATTCTGAAGGGATTTATGATCAAAAATGTATTTTGGTGGAAAATTGAAAAATACATAAGCCTATTGTCTTATGTCCAAAATGTGGAAAAACTGCTTAAAATTTTAAAATGCCTGTTTTTGATTCAAACAAATAGGGAATCATGTTTAATTAACTTCCCCATTGAAATAAATGACTAGAAATTATTCTGAAGGGATTTATGATCAAAAATGTATTTTGAAAATTTTAAAATTTTTAAATGCCTGTTTTTGATTCAAACAAATAGAGAATCATGTTTAATTAACTTCCCCATTGAAATAAATGACTAGAAATTATTCTGAAGGGATTTATGATCAAAAATGTATTTTGGTGGAAAATTGAAAAATACATAAGCCTAATGTCCAAAATGTGGAAAAACTGCTTAAAATTTTTAAATGCCTGTTTCTGATTCAAACAAATAGAGAATCATGTTTAATTAACTTCCCCATTGAAATAAATGACTAGAAATTATTCTGAAGGGATTTATGATCAAAAATGTTTTTTGGTGGAAAATTGAAAAATACAGAAGGCTATATAGTCTTATGTCCAAAATGTGGAAAAACTGCTTAAAATTTTAAAATGCCTGTTTTTGATTCAAACAAATAGGGAATCATGTTTAATTAACTTCCCCATTGAAATAAATGACTAGAAATTATTCTGAAGGGATTTATGATCAAAAATATATTTTGGTGGAAAATTGAAAAATACATAAGGCTATAGTCTTATGTCCAAAATGTGGAAAAACTGCTTAAAATTTTAAAATGCCTGTTTTTGATTCAAACCGATAGGGAATCATGTTTAATTAACTTCCCCATTGAAATAAATGACTAGAAATTATTCTGAAGGGATTTATGATCAAAAATGTATTTTGGTGGAAAATTGAAAAATACATAAGGCTATAGTCTTATGTCCAAAATGTGGAAAAACTGCTTAAAATTTTAAAATGCCTGTTTTTGATTCAAACAAATAGGGAATCATGTTTAATTAACTTCCCCATTGAAATAAATGACTAGAAATTATTCTGAAGGGATTTATGATCAAAAATGTATTTTGAAAATTTTAAAATTTTTAAATGCCTGTTTTTGATTCAAACAAATAGAGAATCATGTTTAATTAACTTCCCCATTGAAATAAATGACTAGAAATTATTCTGAAGGGATTTATGATCAAAAATGTATTTTGATGGAAAATTGAAAAATACATAAGCCTATAGTCTTATGTCCAAAATGTGGAAAAACTGCTTAAAATTTTAAAATGCCTGTTTTTGATTCAAAGAGATAGGGAATCATGTTTAATTAACTTCCCCATAGAAATAAATGACTAGAAATTATTCTTAAGGGATTTATGATCATAAATGTATTTTGAAAATTTTAAAATTTTTAAATGCCTGTTTTTGATTCAAACAAATAGAGAATCATGTTTAATTAACTTCCCCATTGAAATAAATGACTAGAAATTATTCTGAAGGGATTTATGATCAAAAATGTATTTTGTTGGAAAATTGAAAAATACATAAGCCTATAGTCTTATGTCCAAAATGTGGAAAAACTGCTTAAAATTTTAAAATGCCTGTTTTTGATTCAAAGAGATAGGGAATCATGCTTAATTAACTTCCCCATAGAAATAAATGACTAGAAATTATTCTGAAGGGATTTATGACCAAAAATGTATTTTGAAAATTTTAAAATTTTTAAATGCCTGTTTTTGATTCAAACAAATAGAGAATCATGTTTAATTAACTTCCCGATTGAAATAAATGACTAGAAATTATTCTGAAGGGATTTATGATCAAAAATGTATTTTGGTGGAAAATTGAAAAATACATAAGCCTATAGTCTTATGTCCAAAATGTGGAAAAACTGCTTAAAATTTTAAAATGCCTGTTTTTGATTCAAACAAATAGAGAATCATGTTTAATTAACTTCCCCATTGAAATAAATGACTAGAAATTATTCTGAAGGTATTTATGATCAAAAATGTATTTTGAAAATTTTAAAATTTTTAAATGCCTGTTTTTGATTCAAACAAATAGAGAATCATGTTTAATTAACTTCCCCATTGAAATAAATGACTAGAAATAATTCTGAAGGGATTTATGATCAAAAATGTATTTTGAAATTTTTAAAATTTTTAAATGCCTGTTTTTGATTCTAACAAATAGGGAATCATGTTTAATTAACTTCCCCATTGAAATAAATGACTAGAAATTATTCTGAAGGGATTTATGATCAAAAATGTATTTTGAAAATTTTAAAATTTTAAAAAGCCTATTTTTGATTCAAACAAATAGAGAATCATGTTTAATTAACTTCCCCATTGAAATAAATGACTAGAAATTATTCTGAAGGGATTTATGATCAAAAATATATTTTGGTGGAAAATTGAAAAATACATAAGGCTATAGTCTTATGTCCAAAATGTGGAAAAACTGCTTAAAATTTTAAAATGCCTGTTTTTGATTCAAACAAATAGAGAATCATGTTTAATTAACTTCCCCATTGAAATAAATGACTAGAAATTATTCTGAAGGGATTTATGATCAAAAATGTATTTTGAAATTTTTAAAATTTTTAAATGCCTGTTTTTGATTCAAACAAATAGAGAATCATGTTTAATTAACTTCCCCATTGAAATAAATGACTAGAAATTATTCTGAAGGGATTTATGATCAAAAATGTATTTTGAAATTTTTAAAATTTTTAAATGCCTGTTTTTGATTCAAACAAATAGACAATCAAGTTTAATTAACTTCCCAATTGAAATAAATGACTAGAAATTATTCTGAATAGATTTATGATCAAAAATGTATTTTGAAAATTTTAAAATTTTTAAATGCCTGTTTTTGATTCAAACAAATAGAGAATCATGTTTAACTAACTTCCCCATTGAAATAAATGACTAGAAATAATTCTGAAGGGATTTTTGATCAAAAATGTATTTTGAAAATTTAAAAATTTTTAAATGCCTGTTTTTGATTCAAACAAATAGAGAATCATGTTTAATTAACTTCCCCATTGAAATAAATGACTAGAAATTATTCTGAAGGGATTTATGATCAAAAATGTATTTTGGTGGAAAATTGAAAAATACATAAGCCTATAGTCTTATGTCCAAAATGTGGAAAAACTGCTTAAAATTTTAAAATGCCTGTTTTTGATTCAAACAAATAGAGAATCATGTTTAATTAACTTCCCCATTGAAATAAATGACTAGAAATTATTCTGAAGGGATTTATGATCAAAAATGTATTTTGGTGGAAAATTGAAAAATACATAAGCCTATATATAGTCTTATGTCCAAAATGTGGAAAAACTGCTTAAAATTTTTAAATGCCTGTTTCTGATTCAAACAAATAGAGAATCATGTTTAATTAACTTCCCCATTGAAATAAATGACTAGAAATTATTCTGAAGGGATTTATGATCAAAAATGTTTTTTGGTGGAAAATTGAAAAATACATAAGGCTATAGTCTTATGTCCAAAATGTGGAAAAACTGCTTAAAATTTTAAAATGCCTGTTTTTGATTCAAACCGATAGGGAATCATGTTTAATTAACTTCCCCATTGAAATAAATGACTAGAAATTATTCTGAAGGGATTTATGATCAAAAATGTATTTTGGTGGAAAATTGAAAAATACATAAGGCTATAGTCTTATGTCCAAAATGTGGAAAAAACTGCTTAAAATTTTAAAATGCCTGTTTTTGATTCAAACAAATAGGGAATCATGTTTAATTAACTTCCCCATTGAAATAAATGACTAGAAATTATTCTGAAGGGATTTATGATCAAAAATGTATTTTGAAAATTTTAAAATTTTTAAATGCCTGTTTTTGATTCAAACAAATAGAGAATCATGTTTAATTAACTTCCCCATTGAAATAAATGACTAGAAATTATTCTGAAGGGATTTATGATCAAAAATGTATTTTGGTGGAAAATTGAAAAATACATAAGGCTATAGTCTTATGTCCAAAATGTGGAAAAACTGCTTAAAATTTTAAAATGCCTGTTTTTGATTCAAAGAGATAGGGAATCATGCTTAATTAACTTCCCCATAGAAATAAATGACTAGAAATTATTCTGAAGGGATTTATGACCAAAAATGTATTTTGAAAATTTTAAAATTTTTAAATGCCTGTTTTTGATTCAAACAAATAGAGAATCATGTTTAATTAACTTCCCGATTGAAATAAATGACTAGAAATTATTCTGAAGGGATTTATGATCAAAAATGTATTTTGGTGGAAAATTGAAAAATACATAAGCCTATAGTCTTATGTCCAAAATGTGGAAAAACTGCTTAAAATTTTAAAATGCCTGTTTTTGATTCAAACAAATAGAGAATCATGTTTAATTAACTTCCCCATTGAAATAAATGACTAGAAATTATTCTGAAGGTATTTATGATCAAAAATGTATTTTGAAAATTTTAAAATTTTTAAATGCCTGTTTTTGATTCAAACAAATAGAGAATCATGTTTAATTAACTTCCCCATTGAAATAAATGACTAGAAATTATTCTGAAGGGATTATGATCAAAAATGTATTTTGAAATTTTTAAAATTTTTAAATGCCTGTTTTTGATTCTAACAAATAGGGAATCATGTTTAATTAACTTCCCCATTGAAATAAATGACTAGAAATTATTCTGAAGGGATTTATGATCAAAAATGTATTTTGAAAATTTTAAAATTTTAAAAAGCCTATTTTTGATTCAAACAAATAGAGAATCATGTTTAATTAACTTCCCCATTGAAATAAATGACTAGAAATTATTCTGAAGGGATTTATGATCAAAAATGTATTTTGGTGGAAAATTGAAAAATACATAAGGCTATAGTCTTATGTCCAAAATGTGGAAAAACTGCTTAAAATTTTAAAATGCCTGTTTTTGATTCAAACAAATAGGGAATCATGTTTAATTAACTTCCCCATTGAAATAAATGACTAGAAATTATTCTGAAGGGATTTATGATCAAAATGTATTTTGAAAATTTTAAAATTTTTAAATGCCTGTTTTTGATTCAAACAAATAGAGAATCATGTTTAATTAACTTCCCCATTGAAATAAATGACTAGAAATTATTCTGAAGGGATTTATGATCAAAAATGTTTTTGGTGGAAAATTGAAAAATACATAAGCCTATAGTCTTATGTCCAAAATGTGGAAAAACTGCTTAAAACTTTAAAATGCCTGTTTTTGATTCAAACAAATAGGGAATCATGTTTAATTAACTTCCCCATTGAAATAAATGACTAGAAATTATTCTGAAGGGATTTATGATCAAAAATGTATTTTGAAAATTTTAAAATTTTTAAATGCCTGTTTTTGATTCAAACAAATAGACAATCAAGTTTAATTAACTTCCCCATTGAAATAAATGACTAGAAATTATTCTGAAGGGATTTATGATCAAAAATGTATTTTGGTGGAAAATTGAAAAATACATAAGCCTATAGTCTTATGTCCAAAATGTGGAAAAACTGCTTAAAATTTTAAAATGCCTGTTTTTGATTCAAACAAATAGGGAATCATGTTTAATTAACTTCCCCATTGAAATAAATGACTAGAAATTATTCTGAAGGGATTTATGATCAAAAATGTATTTTGGTGGAAAATTGAAAAATACATAAGCCTATAGTCTTATGTCCAAAATGTGGAAAAACTGCTTAAAATTTTAAAATGCCTGTTTTTGATTCAAACAAATAGGGAATCATGTTTAATTAACTTCCCCATTGAAATAAATGACTAGAAATTATTCTGAAGGGATTTATGATCAAAAATGTATTTTGAAAATTTTAAAATTTTTAAATGCCTGTTTTTGATTCAAACAAATAGACAATCAAGTTTAATTAACTTCCCCATTGAAATAAATGACTAGAAATTATTCTGAAGGCATTTATGATCAAAAATGTATTTTGGTGGAAAATTGAAAAATACATAAGCCTATAGTCTTATGTCCAAAATGTGGAAAAACTGCTTAAAATTTTAAAATGCCTGTTTTTGATTCAAACAAATAGGGAATCATGTTTAATTAACTTCCCCATAGAAATAAATGACTAGAAATTATTCTGAAGGGATTTATGATCAAAAATGTATTTTGAAAATTTTAAAATTTTTAAATGCCTGTTTTTGATTCAAACAAATAGACAATCAAGTTTAATTAACTTCCCCATTGAAATAAATGACTAGAAATTATTCTGAAGGGATTTATGATCAAAAATGTATTTTGGTGGAAAATTGAAAAATACATAAGCCTATAGTCTTATGTCCAAAATGTGGAAAAACTGCTTGAAATTTTAAAATGCCTTTTTTTGATTCAAACAAATAGGGAATCATGTTTAATTAACTTCCCCATTGAAATAAATGACTAGAAATTATTCTGAAGGGATTTATGATCAAAAATGTATTTTGAAAATTTTAAAATTTTTAAATGCCTGTTTTTGATTCAAACAAATAGAGAATCATATTTAATTAACTTCCACATTGAAATAAATGACTAGAAATTATTCTGAAGGGATTTATGATCAAAAATGTATTTTGAAAATTTTAAAATTTTTAAATGCCTGTTTTTGATTCAAACAAATAGAGAATCATGTTTAATTAACTTCCCCATTGAAATAAATGACAAGAAATTATTCTGAAGGGATTTATGATCAAAAATGTATTTTGGTGGAAAATTGAAAAATACATAAGCCTATAGTCTTATGTCCAAAATGTGGAAAAACTGCTTAAAATTTTAAAATGCCTGTTTTTGATTCAAACAAATAGAGAATCATGTTTAATTAACTTCCCCATTGAAATAAATGACTAGAAATTATTCTGAAGGGATTTATGATCAAAAATGTATTTTGGTGGAAAATTGAAAAATACATAAGGCTATAGTCTTATGTCCAAAATGTGGAAAAACTGCTTTAAATTTTAAAATGCCTGTTTTTGATTCAATGAGATAGGGAATCATGTTTAATTAACTTTCCCATTGAAATAAATGAATGGAAATGATTCTTATACTCAGTGTTATGTCACTTACCTGATGACTTGGGGAGTCTTTTAGCTGGTTTGGATATTTCCTTCTGATAATCATTGCTTTTGACATTGGTGTTTACCTCCACAGCGTTTCAATTTTATTACTCAAATTTTCTATAAATTAGGCCTCTGAGCCCAGGCTGAAAACCTGAAAACATATAAATAATCCTAAAAATTAGAGTTAGAGAACCCTTGAACAATTAATGTCAAAGCACATATATTCATAAGGGCAGCTTTTACATTGCATTACACTTTTTTGGTTGATGAAATTGACGTATGAGTGCACACTGGAACATCTACAAAACACAGGTCCAATAAGGTACAATCCTCCTTGTGTATCAGTTATCCATTCCCATGAACACTTTAAGACCAGTTCACACAGCAAGCATCGGATAGGTCAGAACATTATGACGAGTCAAACAAGGAGGCATGACAATGAGCCACAACATCAAGAGAACGATACAAGTGCAATATAAGCGCTGTATGGAGGTACAAGTGTAACATGAATGGACCAGAGGAACAAAACAGAAGGACACAAGGGATAAGAGCTCTTTATTATTGTGGATTACAGTTGTGCTGTTCCAGGACCATTGGTTATGGTGAGTCGATTCTTCCCAGGTAAATCTGAGACGCTTTTATTTGGTCAGACGGTGAGGCTGGAGGATGTGCAGTGGCAGGGCCTCGATGAGCACAGTCAGACACCTGGAGCACACTCACACATCTGGAGCATGCTCACACACCTGGAGCACAGTCAGACACCTGCAGCACACTCACACACCTGGAGCACACTCACACACCTGCAGCACGCTCACACACCTGCAGCACACTCACACACCTGGAGCACACTCACACACCTGCAGCACACTCACACACCTGGAGCACACTCACACACCTGGAGCACAGTCAGACACCTGGAGCACACTCACACACCTGCAGCACGCTCACACACCTGCAGCACACTCACACACCTGGAGCACACTCACACACCTGCAGCACACTCACACACCTGGAGCACACTCACACACCTGCAGCACGCTCACACACCTGGAGCATGCTCACACACCTGGAGCACACTCACACACCTGCAGCACGCTCACACACCTGCAGCACACTCACACACCTGCAGCACACTCACACACCTGGAGCACACTCATACACCTGGAGCATGCTCACACACCTGCAGTACGCTCACACACCTGGAGCACACTCACACACCTGCAGCACGCTCACACACCTGGAGCACGCTCACACACCTGGAGCACACTCACACACCTGCAGCACGCTCACACACCTGCAGCACGCTCACACACCTGGAGCACACTCACACACCTGGAGCATGCTCACACACCTGGAGCACACTCACACACCTGGAGCATGCTCACACACCTGCAGCACACTCACACACCTGGAGCACACTCACACATCTGGAGCATGCTCACACACCTGCAGCACGCTCACACACCTGGAGCACGCTCACACACCTGGAGCACACTCACACACCTGCAGCACGCTCACACACCTGCAGCACACTCACACACCTGGAGCACACTCACACACCTGCAGCACGGTCAGACACCTGCAGCACGCTCACACACCTGGAGCACATTCACACACCTGCAGCACACTCACACACCTGCAGCACGCTCACACACCTGGAGCACACTCACACATCTGGAGCATGCTCACACACCTGCAGCACGCTCACACACCTGGAGCACACTCACACATCTGGAGCATGCTCACACACCTGCAGCACGCTCACACACCTGGAGCACATTCACACACCTGCAGCACACTCACACACCTGCAGCACGGTCACACACCTGGAGCACTGGACCATTGCCACACTGCCTGTAACCATGGCAGCAATGCCATTCAAAGCATCGGCGTTTCCATGCCAACAGCAGCTCTCCTTCACTGCGAGTCTAAACTTAGCTGGTGCTTCACATGCAGAGACACACACAGAAATGCACACATAAATAAAGGCACACACGGACACATGCACACACACGCACGCACACACACGCACGCACGCACACGCACGCACGCACACACACACACACACACACACACTCATGCCGGCTCTCTCTCAAACACAAAGGCACGTCCATACACAGACACACACACACTCTCACACATGGGAGAGGTACACACGGACACACACACATACACCGGCTGCCACAAAAAAGCAACCATGCAAGCTCTCTCTAATGCGCAGTACGTGAGTGTGTGTGTGTGCATATGCGTGACTGTATGAATTCCTGTGTCTGTGTTTGCGTGTTCAACTCACTCAGATGCTGCCTGGGATAGTAATCTAATTGGGTGGCAGGTCAGAATCTAATCGACAGCAGATGGGCATTCCTGCATAACCCAACCATAAACAGTGTTCTGCACAGGACATCAGAGGCAGTGTCTCCACCAGGGGGCGCTGTTGCTCTTTCACAGCCTGTCAGACTGTGAGGTTTCAGTTTTACTCCAAAACAGAAAAGATAAAGTCTGTAGAGGGAAACACTTGACTTTCACACACACACACACACACACACACAAACACATGCACACACATACTTACACGCACACGTACACGTGCACACACACAAGCACACACACGCACACACACATACACGCACAATCACACGCACATGCACGCACATGCACACGCACACCTCTGCATATGCGCGTGAATGCGCGCACACACACACAAACACTCACACTTTATTAGACACATCAGCACTGGCCCAAAAGCATGAATGAGCAGAGGAAGAGATCTTTTGATAATTATGCCTTTTCTGATTGTTTTTCATGATTAGCAAGTACAGCAAACTTAATGAGCTTAACGAGCTCACTCATCTGAAGCCAATTCCATTTTTACCACTTACTGTCTCTAGTTCATTACCTTTCACATGAAGGTTTTAATTGTAAGAAGTGTGTCGAGCAGCATTAACGAATTTGCTGCATTTTACAGAGATTTGAAACACACAGCTGGGCTCTTACCTCCCTGCAGTTATTTTAATTTTAATAAATGATTTTATGTGAAGAGTGCAAAAGCAAAGCCGCCACATTAGGAGGAGAGTCTGGCTAATGGGCAATACGTTTAAAAGCCGACGCGCTCGTTAATTATGCAGAAAGACAGGACGAATCTGAGACCGGACAATCAGAGACAGGATGGATCACAGACAGGACGAATCAGAGACAGGGCAGATCACAGACAGGACGAATCAGAGACAAGACGAATCAGAGACAGGACGAATCTGAGACCGGACGAATCAGAGACAGGATGGATCACAGACAGGACAAATCGGAGACAGGACAGATCAGAGACAGGACGAATCAGAGACAGGACAGATCAGAGACAGGACAGATCAGAGACAGGATCAGAGACAGGACAGATCAGAGACAGGATGGATCACAGACAGGACGAATCTGAGACAGGACAGATCAGAGACAGGACGAATCTAAGACCGGACGAATCAGAGACAGGACAGATTAGAGACAGGACGAATCAGAGACAGGACGGATCAGAGACAGGACGAATCAGAGACAGGACAGATTAGAGACAGGACGAATCAGAGACAGGACGGATCAGAGACAGGATGAATCAGAGACAGGACAGATGAGAGACAGGATCAGAGACAGGACAGGATGGATCAGAGACAGGATCAGAGACAGGACAGACCAGAGACAGGACGAATCAGGGGTGAGGCGTTAGGTATCAGAGCAGGTTGGAGAGGCAGTGTTTTGAAACACAGGAACCCCCCCCCCTCCTCCCCCCCCATAGCGTGCTGGCAGACAGGTGTAGCTGGCAGGTGTGGGGGCACAACCTGAGCAGAAACCCCCCCCTCCGACAGTGTGACAGGGGCGCTGCGGGCAAACACAAAGACAGCAGGATCACAAAGTTTCATACCTCTCTATTCCACAACTTTCCCTCCCTAGTCTCCTTCCTCTCCAGTTCCTCTCTCTCTCCCCTATCCCTCTCTCCCATCCTCCTTGTTTCTCTCCCCCTCTCGCTGTCTCTCTTCCTCGGGTCGGCCCGAAGCCTGCACCGTCAGGCTGAGTCTATTCTCAGCGTGAACACACCGGCTGAAACCGGTTTCATAAACGCAACGCTTCTCATGTGTTCCCTCAGCGTTGGAGTGATGTTCTCATGTGTTCCCTCAGCATTGGAGTGATGTTGTGGGAACGTTACGTCTCTGGAACACCGTACATCATGAATTAGCCAAGCAGGGAACACATGAAAGCTATGGTCCAATTAAGCAAAGCAAATATAATCTAATATATCAATTAGGGAAAGTCAATTAGCACAGCATTCAATTAGGGAGCTGTGCCCTGGGAAGGCGGGGCTGCAATGACTGGGAGCAGAATGTTACTGTCGTCTGACGCCCGATTGGACAGGAAAACTGAACATCCACAGGATCTCATAGGCTGGTCCTCATCTGACACTAAACATTGCAAGAATTCACTGTGCTCTGGTGATGATGTGAGAATGTTTTAAAAATAACAACAACAGTAAAGCAAGACATATTTTTCAGATGGACTGTGATTCAGTGACAGTGCTGTATGAGTCAGTGCTGAATGTTAGTGTTGTCTTGCTCTTGCAAGGGGGGGCAGCAGACTGAGTAACTGAGTGCCAAAGGGTGAATACAGTTAATGCACTCTATACCCTGGGGGCGAAATATATTCACGGTAACATAACCTAGTTCTGCTGAGTGTTTTGTGTAAACTCTTGGGGGCCTGAACCTGATACTGCAGCAAGGGGTATAGCACATATAACCAACAAACAGCCTGCAAACAAACTACAAACAGCCTGCACACATAACCAACAAACAGCCTGCAAATAAACTACAAACAGCCTGCACACATAACCAACAAACAGCCTGCAAACAAACTACAAACAACCTGCACACATAACCAACAAACAGCCTGCAAATAAACTACAAACAGCCTGCACACATAACCAACAAACAGGCTGCAAACAGACTACAAACAGCCTGAGCACACACTACAAACTACAAACAGCCTGCACAGACACTACAAACAGCGTGCGCACACACTACAAACAGCCTGCAAACAGACTACAAACAGCCTGCAAACAGACTACAAACAGCCTGCACACACTACGAACAGCCTGCAAACAAACTACAAACAGCCTGCACACATAACCAACAAACAGCCTGCAAATAAACTACAAACAGCCTGCACACATAACCAACAAACAGCCTGCAAACAGACTACAAACAGCCTGAGCACACACTACAAACTACAAACAGCCTGCACACACACTAAAAACAGCCTGCGCACACACTACAAACAGCCTGCAAACAAACTACAAACAGCCTGCACACACACTACAAACAGTCTGCACACAAATTATAAACAGCATGCACACACACTACAAACAGCCTGCACACACACTACAAACAGCCTGCACACACACTACAAACTACAAACAGCCTGCACACACACTACAAACTACAAACAGCCTGCACACACTCTACAAACTACAAACAGCCTGCACACACACTACAAACTACAAACAGCCTGCACACACACTACAAACAGCCTGCACACACACTACAAACTACAAACAGCCTGCACACACACTACAAACTACAAACAGCCTGCACACACACTACAAACTACAAACAGCCTGCTCTCACACTACAAACAGCCTGCACACACACTACACACTACAAACAGCCTGCGCACACACTACAAACAGCCGGTGCACACACTACAAACTACAAACAGCCTGCACACACACTACAAACTACAAACAGCCTGCACACACACTACAAACTACAAACAGCCTGCGCACACACTACAAACAGCCTGCACACACACTACAAACAGCCTGCACACACACTACAAACTACAAACAGCCTGCACACACACTACAAACAGCATGCACACACACTACAAACAGCCTGCACACACACTACAAACAGCATGCACACACACTACAAACAGCCTGCACACACACTACAAACAGCATGCACACACACTACAAACAGCCTGCACACACACTACAAACTACAAACAGCCTGCACACACACTACAAACTACAAACAGCCTGCGCACACACTACAAACAGCCTGCACACACACTACACACTACAAACAGCCTGCGCACACACTACAAACAGCCTGCACACACACTACAAACTACAAACAGCCTGCTCACACACTACAAACAGCATGCACACACACTACAAACAGCCTGCGCACACACTACAAACAGCCTACACACACACTACAAACAGCCTGCACACACACTACAAACTACAAACAGCCTGCTCACACACTACAAACAGCCTGCACACACACTACAAACTACAAACAGCCTGCACACACACTACAAACTACAAACAGCCTGCGCACACACTACAAACAGCCTGCACACACACTACACACTACAAACAGCCGGTGCACACACTACAAACTAAAAACAGCCTGTGCACACACTACCAATAATCAGCCTGGAGTGAGCTTTGTGCTTTAATGGAATGCCTTCTTCAGCTGAAATTTACCACAGATTAAAATTACTTCCTAGAATAATATCCTGGAAAATGTAAAAGTAACCTTTAACACATCAGTGAGAATTGTTATTGATTGGCTACAAGTTGCATGTTATAAAATATTATAAAAATTTGTCGTTTTGTAAAGGAGAAATATCACACCCCCTCTCATCCTGTACGGTTCAAAAAACTTTAAAACGTCCCCTCCCATGAGCCTTTGCCCTATTTAATGCTGCATTGCATGAGCATGTGGGGTGCTGAATTTCTCTCATGTATCATTTAGCCTTTATTTAAAAACCAGATATAATATTAATGCCCCCATTCTACCAGCCTCTTAATGCATTGTGCAGAATCACTGATATTCAGCACAAACTGCAGTTAACCTCCTGTACTGAGCCAGCCTATGCTGTCAGAAAAACTTCAGTGTGACCTGGGTAAGTAAACTCTGTGTACACTTAGAATAAACCCAGTGTATACCTACAGTAGAGTAAACCCAGTGTATACTTACAGTAGAGTAAACCCAGTGTTGTAGCAGAGTGTATGTTTAGAATAAACCCTGGACAAGGTGATGAAGACCTACCTGGCGGGAACATTCTCTTTCTGCCAAAGTTAATACATTCACATTAGGGCCTTTTCAGAGTGTGTGTGAGCCCTCTGGGGCTACCTGCCCTCAGCCTGTTCTCCACCCCCCCCCTCCCATCCCCCCCCCCCTCCCACTCCCTCATTAATAATTCATCATTCATCCCAGAAAGCCACTGGCCTCATGCTTAGTGAACACATGTTACTGTTGCCCTGGTAACAACATAAACAAAGCAGGTTTATGAAGGACAGGATACACAATGAGCTCTGGTGTACTGCAAGGAGGCTAAGGGCAGGTGCACACACACACACACACCCCCCCCACACACACACCCACACACACACACACACCCCCCCCCCCCCACACACACCCACACACACGCATAAACAGGGACACACATACACACACACCCCCCCCCCCACACACACACCCACACACACGCATAAACAGGGACACACATACACGCATACACACACACACACACACACGCGCACACACACACATGCACACACACACACATGCACACACACACACACACACACACGCATAAACAGGGACACACATACACACACACCCCCCCCCACCCACACACACACACACACACACGCATAAACAAGGACACACATACACGCATACACACACACACACACACACGCACACACGCGCACACACACACATGCACACACACACACATGCACACACACACACATGCACACACACACACACACACACACGCATAAACAGGGACACACATACACACACACCCCCCCCCACCCACACACACACGCATAAACAGGGACACACATACACGCATACACACACACACACACACACACACACACACACGCATAAACAGGGACACACATACACACACACCCCCCCCCACACACACACACACACACACACGCATAAACAGGGACACACATACACACACACACACACACACGCACACACGCGCACACGCGCACACACACACATGCACACACACACACACACACACACGGTTCCCAACCTTAATCAGCACCTACAGCTGTTCATTTGAAAATGATCAAAGATCAATATTTCCCTTTAGAGTTATCTGCCCTTATCGCAGGCAATGGGATGTTCAGTCAGCTATCGGGATGACATTCACCTGTCAGGGCTGATAATTAGGCTCTATTCAGACACGAGGCTGTCATCCTCACAGCTCCACACCTTCGGAATGCGCCATCGCTTGTGCTGAAAATATGTGGCCTCCTCTGCTCTCTTTTCAGTGAGAAAGCGTCAATAAGAGCAAACGCAAACGCAAACAGACCATCAGCCTGAAGAGCTGAGTCACCCCACCACAGGCACAGACGCTTCACAGGCCTGTTCAGCCCACAGGAGACACAGGTAACACAGAGACAGGTGTATGGCACAGGTAAAACAGAGACAGGTGTTACGCACAGGTGACACAGAGACTGGTGTAAGGCACAGGTAACACAGAGACAGGTGTAAGGCACAGGTAACACAGAGACAGGTGTACAGCACAGGTAACACAGAGACAGCTGTAATGCACAGGTAACACAGAGACAGGTGTTACGCACAGGTAACGCAGAGACAGGTGTAAGACACAGGTAACACAGAGACAGGTGTACAGCACAGGTAACACAGAGACAGGTGTAAGGCACAGGTAACACAGAGACAGGTGTAAGGCATAGGTAACACAGAGACAGGTGTAAGGCACAGGTACCAGCACAGGTGAACAGATGCTCTTAACAAATGAGAGAATAGTTTTTGCCATTGGTCTTATTGCCCCAAGCAGAAGCGTGATTATTTTTAATCCGATTTCACCCCCTCCCCCTCCTGGGTTACTTTCTTCCCTATTTAGGTCAACAGGCTATAGGGACTGTGCAAGAGAAATTAAACCAGCCAATCACAGAGCCTGAAAGTGCACCAATCACAGAGTCCACAGAACTGGGAGATTCTATCTTGTCTGAAAATCACAACACCCTCTGCCAGGGCACTTAGCCCAACAGGAGCGGGAAGTCATATCACTGATAAATAAATAAACAGGAACCTGACTGAATCTCCCCGCGTTACTCTACACACAACCACGGAGAGAAGCACAGAGATACAGGCCCCCTAAAACAGTCTGATTAGCCCCAACACAGAGAGACAGGCCCCCTAAAACAGGGAACAGCACAGAGAGACAGGCCCCCTAAAACAGGGAACAGCACAGAGAGACAGGCCCCCTAAAACAGCGAACAGCACAGAGAGACAGGCCCCCTAAAACAGCGAACAGCACAGACAGACAGGTCCCCTAAAACAGGGAACAGCACAGAGAGACAGGCCCCCTAAAACAGGGAACAGCACAGAGAGACAGGCCCCCTAAAACAGGGAACAGCACAGAGAGACAGGTCCCCTAAAACAGCAAACAGCACAGAGAGACAGGTCCCCTAAAACAGGGAACAGCACAGAGAGACAGGCCCCCTAAAACAGGAAACAGCACAGAGAGACAGGCCCCCTAAAACTGGGGATCAGCCCCAGCACAGAGAAAAAGCTCCCCAGGACAGGGACTCTATCAGTGTTATCCTCAGACAGTTCAAATATGTAATGTTTTTGTGTTCTATTATCACCCCCCCACTCACCCTCACCCTCACCCTCACCCTCTCTCCAATCTCTCCCAACAACCCCCACTCCCCTACTCACCCCCTCTTTAATTTTCTCTCTCTCCATCGCTCATGTTTCTCTCCATCGCGGCCCCTGACTGTCTGCCCACTGTCTCTCTCTTCGCCGGTATTACCCATCAGCCCCTGCTGCAGACTCTCAGCACAGTTGCCATCTCCTGCATAATTAATTAGCAGAGGCAGCAATTAGCAGCAATTAGAGCAGATGTGAGAGGAGAGGGAGAGTGGGACATCTGCGAGCTGAAGATCAGTTTTTTATTCTATTAATAAGGAATATGAAATATAAGTCATACACACGTGAGTCATTACTAACATCCTCCAGCACACGCAGAGCAGAGACTGTTCCCCTCAGGATGGGGGCTGCCAGGTCGGGGGACCTGTGACATCACAATATCTCACACACAGGTAACGTAACATCACCTGCATACACACACACACACGCTGCAGAACACACACACACACACTCACACTTACACACACATTTCACACATTCACACTCATTCACCCTCACACGATACAATCAAGTAAAAGGCCATCATCATTTTTTTCTTTTTCATTAGTTTTGTATTTTTATAACATTTTCAAATTTT
>NC_049209.1:54636551-54659051 GCF_013347855.1 Anguilla anguilla
GGCACCGACAGAACTAAATGGACAGAATGGAGACTGAGAGAAACTGACCAGGACAGAACCAAGGTCTAAACTGGGCCGATGTGGTCTTAACCGGGCCAATGTGGTCTAAACTGGCCCAGTGTGGTTTAAACCAGGCCGATGTGGTCTAAACCAGGCCAGTGCGGGCTAATCTGGATCATGTGGTCTGAACAGGGCCCAGAGTGAAAACATGTGCTTCACGGAGCTGTGGTCCAGCCGCATGTGCGCGAGAACAAAGGATGGATATTAAAATACACAATGGTACCGCTGACACACGTCTATTTTTTAGTTATTGAAATATTAAAGTTAATATTTTTATCAGAATGGTGCCTGTGCTGTGCTTCTGTTCCATGTATATTTATACCGATTACAACTCGACTGCCACATGAGGGAGTGACCCCATTTCTCCCCGCTCACACTGAATGTGATTGACAGTTTTGTGTCACACTCTGAACACACACACACACACACACACACACGCAGGTTAAAATGAAGCCAGTGTCTTATAACGAAACAGTCAGTTCCAATCAAACTGACAAACCTCGCAGTGTAAACACTCATAATATACTCTAATTCACAACTGGCAAGTTTCATTAAATATGAGAAAGAGAAGGAGATGAAGTGAGATGGAGTCTGTACAGAAACGTGTGGTAAAGAGGAGAGCAGGAGATTCTTCTCCCGCTGATGTCACACAGCTGATGTCACACAGCTGATGTCACACTGCTGATGTCGCTCTCAGTGCAGCATGTCCACTGTGGAAAGACTTTTTAAACAGTGAAACATCCTGCACTGGGCATGCCAGATGAGTCTGATTATTTAAATAAACGGGTCTCATTCATGAAACTCATTCCTGGTGGGTGGAGCTGTCGATTTTGGGGGGGGGGGGTCTGTGACTTCCCCCCAGTTTTCCCCTGTGGGAAGTTAGGGGCTCTTTTTCATATGAAGGTTCCCTGTGAAAAGTGCTTGCTGATTCTTCTTTTTTTAGGGGGGGGGGGGGGGGGGCATGCAAAACTGTTTGGAATACATGAACAAAATAGTTAGGAGTCACAGATCTGTGATTTCACATAAATGTCTCCCCCCCTCCCACTCACTCACACCCCCCCCCCCCCCCCCCCCCCCTCTTTCGCTGAGTAGGAATGCTGTGACCCCTTTTTCTGTCTGATTCTAAGCACCCCCTCACCCCTTTACCCCCCCTCACACACACACACACACTCACACCACCTCACACACACACACACACACTCACACTCACCCCCCTCACACACACACTCACACTCACACTCACCCCCCCTCACACACACACACTCACACACTCACCCCCCCTCACACACACACACACACACTCACACTCACACGCACACTCACCCCCCTCACATACACACACACACAGACACACACACTCACACTCACCCCCCCTCACACACACACACACACACACACTCACACTCACACTCCCCCCCCTCACACACACATACACTCACACTCACCCCCCCCCACACACACACACACACACTCACACTCACACGCACACTCACCCCCCTCACATACACACACACACAGACACACACACTCACACTCACCCCCCCTCACACACACACACACACACACTCTCACACACAAAGGGGGGAAACAGGATGGCGGCCATACTCACTACTGCACGTGTACAGAGGAGACATCACACACACACATCATATGGCTCCCATATTTTTACAGATTTTAAAAGTATTAATTTAATGATGCCAATTTCCTTCTTGCAGGGTGTAATTGTTCAAGTGTTCTGTTCTTTTTCCCAGATCTGAAAGCACACCGCAGAATGTGTCTGCAAGCTTTTGTCATCTTAATATCATAAAGGAAAAATAATCATAATAATTTCTGATCACAATAATTACTTGGGCCCGAGGCCGACTCTGACTGACTCATCGGGTGGGTAATTACGGGGGGGGCGGGGCGGGGGGGGGGGGGTGTGAGGGAGGGGGGGCAGTATTTGGCGTCTCAGAGACAAAAGCAGCAATTATAATAAGAAGGTAAAAAAACATCTTTCACTACAGCCCAGCCAAGCAGCAGCAGCACAGACAGCCCAGCCAGGCAACAGCAGCACAGACAGCACAGACCACACAGACAGCATAGCCAACACAGACATACAGCACAGAAGGGCCAGGCCCA
The DNA here is from genome assembly GCF_013347855.1 of Anguilla anguilla. Lineage (NCBI taxonomy): Eukaryota > Metazoa > Chordata > Actinopteri > Anguilliformes > Anguillidae > Anguilla > Anguilla anguilla. Next base: position 54,638,733 of record NC_049209.1, read on the forward strand.
GATTCAGCACTATGTGGAAATTCATTCAGCATCACAACCAGTCATCTCAAATGGCATCAGCCCCCCCCCCCCCCCAAATTATGCTCTACAACTTCATACAACATCAGGGGTGTCAAATTCTGGTCCTGAAAGAGCTGCAGCGTCCACAGACACGTGCGGTTTCCTCACAATGAGCGCCCAATCAGGGACTTGAGAGGAAGGCGTGTGGATGCTTCAGCCAATCGATGAGTCACTCCTGAAACACTCAGACTGCGAATGATACAACACTAAAATACTGCAGAATCTTTACTCTGCTGGTCTGATACAACACTAAAATACTGCAGAATCTTTACTCTGCTGGTCTGAGTCTACAGACTGTTCACTGGTCTGACTTCACAGAACAGCAGAATCTTTTGAGCCTTTGTTGGATTGTAGTCCACAGAACCATGAGGCTGATCATGCTGCAGACTACGAGCAACAGCTAAGAATGAGCCACAACTCAAACAGAGGACCCTGGCACTGCCAGGAGCTGGGAAGAGTGTGAATCACTCTCAGATTTCTCATCTCTCACTACCTTATGTAGTTATAAGGTGACTTATGACATGCAATGTTGTTTAATATTGAGGTTTTTCGGGTGCCGGATTGGTTTTTATTTACTTTTAATCTGATCTAGTCATTCCATAACAAAGCAGCATTGTGTGTGAATGTGGGACTGGATTTACTGACAGAGTCTTTAATCTCATTAATCTACGCACACACACACACGCACTCTCTCTTTCTCTCTCTCACACACAAACACACACACACGCCCATATTTCATACACACACGCACACACGCGCGCGCACACACACACACACACACACACACACACACACACACACACTATACACGTGCACACATGCACACATGCACACACACACATACTCACATGTGCATATGCATATGCACACACACACACACACACACACACACACATGCACATACGCACCCACACTCGCACACACACGCACAAACACACACACACATGCGCGCGCGCACACACACACACACACACACACACTATACACGTGCACACACACACACACACACATACTCACATGCGCATACGCGCACACACACACACACACACACACACACACTCACATGCACATTCGCACCCACACTCACACACACACACACTATACACGTGCACACATGCACACACACACACACACACACACACACATACTCACATGCGCATACGCACACACACACAGACACACACACTCACATGCACATACGCACACACACACGCGCACACACACACACACACACACACCCGTCAGGCAGGAGTTTCTGCAGGTCACCCCAAACACAGAGCCACTGGGACCATATTTGGCAGCGTTGGGTGGTCTGCGTCCTCTCTGAGTGCCTGGAGAGTGAGGCACAGTATTTGGCAGCACCTATTTGAGGGGTGGGGGGGGGGGGGCTGAGCTCGGTGTCCCAGTGGCAGATGGGGGGTCTGAGAGAGGAGTTATGAGGTCAGATGGGGGCAGGGGAAAAAGCTGTTGTTTGACATCAGAAATATGGAATATGTTTTTTTACTGTCAGAAATATGGAAAATATTTTTAACTGCAGTAACAGAGTGTGCGAGAATAAGAGACAGACATAGGTGCGGGAGGGGGGAAATACATCCCCCCCCCACACACCCCCTGGCTATGAGTCAGCCTCAGGAAAGATAAATAAGCACTACACAACAAAGAGAAGCAACTTCTACTCTCATCCTCACTCTAACACAGTTAGAGCACAGCTACAACCAGACTCACCCACTCTAACACAGTTGGAGCACAGCTACAACCAGACTCACCCACTCTAACACAGTTAGAGCACAGCTACAACCAGACTCACCCACTCTAACACAGTTAGAGCACAGCTACAACCAGACTCACCCACTCTAACACAGTTAGAGCACAGCTACAACCAGACTCACCCACTCTAACACAGTTAGAGCACAGCTACAACCAGACTCACCCACTCTAACACAGTTAGAGCACAGCTACAACCAGACTCACCCACTCTAACACAGTTAGAGCACAGCTACAACCAGACTCACCCACTCTAACACAGTTAGAGCACAGCTACAACCAGACTCACCCACTCTAACACAGTTAGAGCACAGCTACAACCAGACTCACCCACTCTAACACAGTTACAGCACAGCTAAGGCCTTTAGGGTCTTTAACTCCGCCCACATAGCACACAGAACCTTTAGCTCCGCCCACACAGCACCTTTAGCTCCGCCCACACAGCACCTTTAGCTCCACCCACACCACACACAGCCCCTTTAGCCCCACCCACACAGCACACAGCCCCTTTAGCCCCACCCACACAGCACACAGCCCCTTTAGCTACGCCCACACACCACATTTAGCTCCACCCACACAATATATAGCCCCTTTAGCTCCGCCCACACAGCACCTTTAGCTCCACCAACACCACACACAGCCCCTTTAGCCCCACCCACACAGCACACAGCCCCTTTAGCTCCGCCCACACAGCCCCTTTAGCCCCACCCACACAGCACACAGCCCCTTTAGCTCCGCCCACACAGCACACAGCCCCTTTAGCTCCGCCCACACACCACATTTAGCTCCACCCACACAGCACACAGCACCTCTGCTCTGGGCTCACAGCACAGACTCATTTCAATTTAAACACATCTTTTGAATGGTCTGTGTAAACTCTGCTGTAACAGTTCTTACCCTGATACATCATGGGTCTTCTTTGCAGTGACCTTGTGCTTAGAAATGTGCTGTGTAAAATACAAGCATCACGAGCAGCAGCAGCAACAGCTCCATTAAAGCCATTTGTGTTTCTATTGTCATGGCAACAGCCAATACCCCACAGGTCGCAGTAAATCGCCCCAGTCGTTTGATTTAGAATCTGTTGGTTTCGCAGACAATGCCAACAGTTACCATGGAGATGTGCCAAAACCCAGAGAGACAGACAGAAAGAGAATGAGAGAGGGAGAGCGAGAGAGAGAGAGAAACGGAGGGGAAAGAGAGAAAGGATGAGAGGAAGGTAGAGAGAGGGGGAGAGCTGGAGAGAGTTAGACAGAGATTGAGAGAGAGAAAGGGAGAGAGTGTAAGACAGAGAAAGAAAGAGGGAAAGGGTACATCTCTGTAGGGAGGGGGGTGAACTCTACCTGAACTCAAACAGACAAATAAATAAAAAGTTAAAAAATTTGTCTGAGGAATGAAACTCTGGTCCCTGTGGAATCATCATTCAAAATACTCCCTTCATTTTCACACATACACACACACCGCACCTGCAACCTGCTACACACACACACACACACACACACACACACACACACACACACACCGCACCTGCAACCTGCTACACACACATGCACATACACTGCAACCTGCTACACACACATACACTGCAACCTGCTACACACACATACACATACACTGCAACCTGCTACACACACTGTCTAGCAGTCGGAGGGTTGCCGGTTCAAACCCCGCCCTGGGCGTGTCGAAGTGTCCTTGAGCAAGACACCTAACCCCTAACCCCTAACTGCTCTGGCGAATGATAGGCATCAATTGTAAAGCGCTTTGGATAAAAGCGCTATATAAATGCAGTCCATTTACCATTTACACCGCACCTGCTACACACACACACACACACACACCTCACCTGTTACCTGCCACACACACACACACCTCACCTGCTACCTGCTACACACACACACCTCACCTGCTACACACACACAGGCTTGACACAAACACACACAGAGTGCATTTCACACAGAAGCCCCAAACCCATGCGTTGGTGTAAAACAGTTTTTTTTATGTGCGGAACGTTCCAGTTTGTCACCCTTGCAGGAGTGTGTAAGACGTGAGATCAAAAGAGAAAAAAGCAAAAACAGAAAAATGGAACAACAAACCGTCTCGCAGTTCAGGGAAAGTCTGAGTGCAGCAGTCCAGTGCTCTCATCCAGAGTTCATCCATGGCTGCCTGTCCTCATCTTCTTCTCCTGATCATCTGGGCCTGTCCTGACCTGCACAGCCTCTCCTCTCTGCTGCCCCCGGTGGATGGCTGTGGTACAGCACCCAAGGTCAGGATGCTGTAGTGTCTCTGCTGCCCCTAGTGGACGACTGTGGTACTGCGCCCAAGCTCAGGATGCTGTGGTGTCTCTGCTGCCCCTGGTGGACGGCTGTGGTACTGCGCTCAAGCTCAGGATGCTTTAGTGTCTCTGCTGCCCCTGTTGGATGGCTGTGGTACTGCCTCAGAGATCCATGCGCTGTACTGAGTCCTGTCTGATTGCGCACTGCAGTTCAGGTGGGGAGGCAGTGGTCTCCTCCTCAGGTTTTTGGCAGAGAGAGAGAGAGAGAGAGAGAGAAGGAGGGAGGGAGGGAGGGAGGGAGAAAGGGAGGGAAAACAAAGGACAGAGCAGCGTCTCGCTCCAGCAGGTTGGATCTGCTCACAGAAATCAGTCTGCTTTGCACAGGAGCCCCGGTGGGATAATCCAGTGACCCCCAATCTCCCCCCCCCCCCCTCCGTCACCCTGTCCCCCCCAATCCAAACACAGTGTAGCAGAGGGGCAGGCAGCTCCTGATTTGACCCCTCATCCAAATGGCCCATCCCGCCATGGCGCAGAGCGGTGAAGTCATTGCTCAGTCTCTGTCCTGACATAGCGTCACAAGCTGATGATGTAAAGCTGGGCAGTGTGGGAATGTGTTGACACGCCCCTTTCTACCTGCAGCACAGGTAAATCCGTCTGACTGCTATCTCACAACCCCTCGCCACTTTGGGATGATTTTGGGGTTTCCTGGTTCAGACCACACTTCTGGCTCCACACACCCCTCAGCACAGATCATGGCTGTGCTTAATCCTCTCTCTACTGCACAAACAAAAACAGCGTCGCAGAAAAGTGTCTGTACTGTACATTAATGGGCAGATATGCAGGTAAATTTGTGTCGCTTTTATTTTGACAGAATAAGACGGGATTACTGATAATCACCCCTGGCCCAGCTGTTCCCAGCATGCCCTGCTGTTGGTGCATTCTGCGTGTGAAAGCAGCACAGAGTTTCTGCTCTTGCCTTCTGACCCAAGTCCCTCTGAGACTAAGCAAGAGCACTGCATCATGGGTAAAAACACAAGGGTGACAACTTCTCAAATAGTGAATTTGTGTGTTGGCATGGTTTTGTGAATTGCAAGTGAATGTGTGTGTGTGTGTGGTTGTGTAACTGTGTGTGAATGTGTGTGTGTGTGTGTGTGTTTCATTTTTAGCCTGGCCTTGATTTCATCATCTAACATATTCCTGTTTCTCTGGATGTGATCATAAGCATAAACAGAAGTTCTCCAGGGTAACCCCCCCCCCCTCCACCTCTCTGTTTACATCCCCCATGTTAGCAATACTGTAAGTTTAATATATTCTTCATCCACAACTCCACCATGGAGTCAAATCTTCCACATCATCTCACTGAGCAGAGTACGAACCCCAGACTAAACAAGCTGAGCAGGGAGAGTTCAAATTAAATCACAAAGAAAAGGGCAAACAAACCAAACAGCAGAATTCTAAAAACAACAAACTAAATAAAAACACATCCTGACGAACACAGATTAATATAGCACAACAGCCAAATACAAAAAAGAAAAAAAGTGGATTCATGGCACAAGTATTTATATGATCTGTAAGTGTTTATCGAGATTGACAAACAATCTGAGCTCACTGACTTTAATGTCTGCTTGGTTTTAAAGTGCACACACGCACATACGCACACACACACGTATGCACATTGTGCACACGCACACATACACACACACGTGTGTAGGGATGCACTTTGCACACGCACGCACACAGACACACACACGTGTGTAGGGATGCACTTTGCACACGCACGCACACATACACACACACGTGTAGGAATGCACTTTGCACACGCACGCACACTTGTACGTAGCTACACAGTAACTGTACAAACGCTGTGTGGGTGCAGGGCCTCTCTCACACTTTGTAGTACACGTTGGCGGGGTTTTGGGGGGGCATCTCCTGCACGATGTAGACGGGGTGCCCGTAGTCCCCGCTCACCTTCTCGTAGTGCGGGCAGTAGGCGGAGTCAGAAGTCCGCAGCGGGAAGATGATGTCACTGGGCTCAGAGCCGGAGTTGTTGCTGGCTCCGCCGACAGCCCCCCCACTCGCAGCCCCCCCTCCAGCGGTGCCCCCCACACCCCCCATGGCGGCCCCCCCACCCGCAGCCCCCCCCCTGAGGGAGGACAGGGTGATTGGGGGGTGGCGAGACGCGGTGGGTTTGGGGCGACGGCAGCAGTAGCACAGCCCGCACACCACGGCCCCCACCAGCAGGAGAAAAGCCACGCCCCCGACTCCGCCCCCAATCAGCACCATGTTGGAGAAGAACGGCCTGGCCCCGCCCTCAGCCCCGCCCACTGAGCCTGGGTGTGTGGCGTTTCCCACTGGACCTGCAGAATGAGAGAAGAGCCGTGTGATTTCTGTGTTGCCCCAAACCCCCCCCCGCCCAGCCCAGATTCCTCTCCCCCTGAGCCTCCCCCTGTCTGAATGATCCCCCTCCCTCTCTCTCCTCTCTCTCTCTTGCCTCTCTGTCTCTCCCTCCCCCTCTTTTCTCTCTCTCTCTCATTCCACGATGGAGGGGAACCTCCATTAAATAACTCTGCTCTCTGCAGCACACAGGCGGAGGTGGTGATGGCGATGCTGTAGACGCAGGCACTCACTCTGTCCCACTTTAAGCACCACCTTCATCCCGCGGGTGACGCATGCCCCCCCCCTCCGGCTGTCAAGACCCTGCCGCGTCCCGTCTGAGGTGGCTGAGGGACAAGGAGCATCAATCAATCAATAAATCAACCGATCAATCATTCAATCAATGAATCAATCACACATAACCACAGACACAGCCGCAGCCACACAGACACACATAACCATCACACACTCACACACACACATATACACGCACTCGCTTTCGCACACTCACTCTCACAAACAGACACACACATAACCATCACACACACACACACACACACACTCGCTCTCGCTCACTCACAGACTCACAGACTCACAGACTCACAGACTCACAGACTCACAGACTCACAGACTCACAGACTCACAGACACACAGACACACAGACACACAGACACACAGACACAGACACAGACACAGACACAGACACAGACACAGACACAGACACAGACACAGACACAGACACAGACACAGACACACTCACACTCACACTCACACTCACACTCACACTCACACTCACACTCACACTCACTCAACACACTCACTCAACACACTCACACTCACACTCACACTCACACTCACACTCACACTCACACTCACACTCACACACTCACCGATGATGTAGTAGTCTCTGTGGGTGTGGAACTCGTGCCCCCACAGGTTCGGGGAGAACTCCTGGAACTTGATGGTGAAGCGCGTGTTGCTGTGGGGCTTGTCGCAGGTGAGCAGCAGGTTGGGCTCGTCTGTGACCTCACACCTGTCGGCTTGCTCACGCGTGCGCACCAGGTACAGCTTGTAGAACTCGTACTCCGGGGGGGCATGGGGGTCCCCTGGGACGGACGCCGGGCAGATCAGGTCCAGCCGGTCGCCGATCTGCGGGTAGAGCACGTACCCCCGGGTATCCCCAAACCTGCACAGGGAGAGAGGATGACTCACAGTCACCCGTTTCCATAGAAACCAACACCAGTGGCGACATCACACGGTTAAACTCTGCCCAAGTCAGGTGATCACCAGTCCACTGCTCCTGCACTCAAACTGCACCAACACACACACACACGTATCCATATGGGCATGCATGTGTACAAATGTGTGTGTGTGTGTGCTGGAGCTGCACTCCGTATGGAACACAGCCCTGTCCTGGTTCACTGGGTCTGTATGGATGGGGTCAGAGAGGGGTCACTGCAGAACTAGGGTACCCATGTGACTACTGATAAAACATGAGAAGTATGTGTGTGTGTGTGTGTGTATGTGCCTGTGCATGTGTGTATAGTGTGTTTTTGCAAAGAAAGAGTGTGCATATATAGTGTGTTTTTGTAGAGAGAGTGTGTCTGTGTATAGTGTTTTTTTGGAGTGTGTGCTCGCTTATGTGGTGTGCTTGTGTATGCAGTGTGCTTGTGTATGTAGCATGCTGGTGTATGTAGCATGCTGGTGTATGTAGTGTGCGTGTGTATTTAGCATGCTGGTGTATGTAGTGTGCTGGTGTATGTAGTGTGTTTGTGTATGTAGCATGCTGGTGTATGTAGTGTGCTGGTGTATGTAGCATGCTGGTGTATGTAGTGTGCTGGTCTATGTAGTGCGTCTGTGTAAATTGTGTGCATTTCTGTGGGCATCCACCCATCTCCAGCCAAACAGCAGTCCTGGTGGGCAGGGCTCAACCAGCCTCTTCCCATCTCCTCAAACGAGGTCATCGATCAACGAGTGTCAGCACTGCTGCACATGTGACAATGACATCAGCAGGCGAAACAGAGGGCTGCTGGGTGTTGTAGTCCAGATCATGCTACTTGCAGACTCTGACTGCACTAGGGGGTGCTGCCCGGCGTGTGATTGGTTGATTCTGCTGGACAGCCTGCTTTGTGAGTGGATCTTCGTTCCTTTCAGTGCCCCAGCTCAGCGGAGCACATGTGTACGTCACACATTCAGCTGATGGTATTACAGCCTCTGTTCCTATGACCTCTACAGAGCAGGTCGAGCTGCAGAAGCACGCAAGAGCCGACCCAGCGCCAACCCAGCACCCAACCAGCACTGACCCAGAGCCAACCCAGTGCCGACCCAGTGCCGACCCAGTGCCAACCCAGCGCCAAACCAGCACCAACCCAGTGCCCACCCAGCACCAACCCAGCGCCAACCCAGCGTCCACCCAGCACCAACCCAGTGTCCACTCAGCGCCAACCCATCGCCGACCCAGCACCAACTCAGCACCGACCCAGCGTCTACTCAGCGCCAACCCAGCGCTGACCCAATGTCCACTCAGCGCCAACCCAACGTCCACTCAGCGCCAAACCAGCGCTGACCCAGCACCAACCCAGCGCCAACCCAGCGCCGACCCAACACCGACCCAGCGTCCAACCAGCGCCAACCCAGCATCCACCCAGCACCAACCCAATGCCGACCCAGCACCAACCCAGTGTCCACCCAGCACCCACCCAGCGTCCACCCAGCGCCAACCCAGGCGCCAACCCAGCGCCAACCCAGCACCAACCCAGCGCCAACCCATCGCCGATCCAGCACCAACCCAGCGCCAACCCATCGCCGATCCAGCACCGACCCAGCGCTGAATATGCTGGAGAAAAAACAAAATTGTGTAAACGTTGCAGATGCATTATCGTGAGAAACGTGCATTCCACAGGTGGGGGCCCTGTGGGACAGCACCCCCCCCCCCCCTCACACTTCCCATTAACCTCAAATAAACGGGAAACATGGCATGAAAAGGGCTAAAAATATAAACTCCTTTTGTTTTGTCTTCAGGGTAACTTAGCAGCAAAGAGAGGGAGAAAATAACTACCCCTCTTTCTCCCCTCTTCATCTCTCTTCTTTCCATCCCTTTCTCAAGCTCTGTCACTCTTTCTCTCTCGGGAATGAACAATTTCCCTTTTTGAGTTGTTGAATAAAATGTTCACGCTAATGAGGAGATTGAGTGACAGCTACACAATATGACAAAGACAGAGAGAGAGAGACGGGGGGGGGCAGTGAAATGCATACATACTGAGTGTGTGAAGGCAAAGGACCCGACTGACAGCACAGCCTCCCTCTCGACAGAAGAGAAAAGCAGAGGAAAGACAGGAGAGACAGAGAGAAAGTAAGAGTGAGAAGAGGGTTTAAAAAGAAGTTTTACATGGAAGAGAGGGAGCGATGAGGTCATCACTGTGAGACAGGAGAGGGAGAGATGAGGTCATCCTTGTGAGACAGGACAAGGACTGGTGAGGGTATCACGATGAGGGAATCTGAGGGAGCAGTGCTGTGCTCAACACAAAAAGCATCGAAGTGAAATTAGTGCAATTACACTGTGTATAATCACAACCATACTTTCAGTCTGCAGCCAGGAAAAACCACACACAGCACACGAGAGAGAGATAAAGAGAGAGGGTGGACAGAGAGAGAGAGAGGGGGTGGGCGGAGAGAGAGAGAGAGAGAGGGGGGGGAAGAGAGAGGGAGAGAGAATACTCACAGTGGAGAGATGTATAGTAATGGAGAAGATCTTAGTCAGCAGTACAGTTAATCCAGACTGGAACGAAACATGAAAGCTGGAACGCTAAGCTATATCTGGCATTACACATGATTTAAGGAACACCCCTAAGAGGAGAGGAGAAGAGCGATCTGAACTGCAGAAAGTTGTCAGTGTAAAAGTATGAAGGGACTTGGAAAAGAAAGACTGTGTTTGGATTGGGGGAAGAGTGGCTTTGGCTGTAAAATGAAGGAAGGATAGAAAGGAGAGAGAGAGGGGAGAGGAGGGGGAGGGAGGTAGAAGAATAGGTTAAAATGCCTAAAGGATATTAACCCTGACTTGGAATCTGTCTGACCAGAAAAACAACTGCATTTATTTATTTTTTATTACGTTGCGCTGAAGAGAGGGAGATGACTCTGGCGTTCAGCAGTTTAAAGGAGTACTGCTGAAATCCAAAATGTAAATATAAACATTATGAACATATTAACATTATTCAGTATTAAACATGTTCATTGAGTCTCCTAATGTGCAACAATCAGCCAGCAACCTGCGTTCACAATTGTCCACTTCCTGGCCCATCCAGTCAAATCATCCTCCATCTTCGGAGGGAACTGTGTAACCACAGTAACCATGTTGCAATGTACCAGAAGTCAAAGGTGAGATCTGCAATCTCAGATTCCACTTGTTTATTTATTTCTGTCTTCCTAATTAATTTTCTCTTTTAAAATTAGAAACACTTAGTCTGGTTAATTAGGCTTTTTTCCAGAGACAATTAGGCAGTGACTCATTAATGATTTACGAGCGGAGGAAGATTAATTTTTAATGTGCGATTGAGATGGACTACTGTTGTACAACTTACCCCCCAGCGCTACACTCAAATCATTTAAACTCATTTACAATCACTCACAGTCATTTCCTGATGTTTTCCCAACGTCCTGCCAAAGAACGCCCCCCTAGAGCTTCAAACTCGAACCCGAGCACTGAGTACTGCTAAGCTGCAGACCAGCACTAGTGCAGGAGGAGAGAGAGAGGGAGGGAGAGAGAGAGACGGAGAGAGAGAACCAACACACACACACACACACACAGCACACATCTCTTTCAGAGTAAAGACATATTCCGGAAAAGGTGATAATAATGGAAACGTACATTCTTTGAAGCACCTACGTTGGAGCTTCTAAGAATGTACGTGAAGCTCAAACTGCGACGTCTGTTCCACACGAGATAAACCTGCACGTTTGTCTCACCATGCGTGAGAGACAATCAACCACAACTTTACATCATACTGACTTAGTCTGCTAAAAACTACAATGGCCGACCTAAGTAGAACAAAAATGCAGTTGTTTTTCGTCCATGCACTGTAGGTCGGAAATATACAGCAAACATATTTAACCGCGGACCACCCACGCCCCTCTAGTTACTGCCAATTACAGCTTCCTCGCGCCTCATATTAAAGTAACGGTAAAAACTGACAGGAGACAGACTGGTAGCATCAGTGTTTTAAACACGATTACGATAACCTGTATTGTCATTCGTGGATAATCTTGCACCGCTATTTTACTGAACACGAACAATCGATGAGATTACATTCCGGGAAATTTCACAATGAATGAAACCTTACATTCGCTCCCATTCCCAACGGCAGAAAGACAATGTTGGTTTCAGGTAAAGAAACATATGCCGCACGTAAAACCGCACAACTGCTTAAGGCTACTCCACGCAGAGCCGGCCACAGACATAAACACGATTCGGTCATTAGGACCACTAATATCCCTGGAACCCGCGACTCAAGATTTATTTAAAAATGATCTTTAGTCGTTTATACTGGAGCACTTTGGGCCCACAACAACGTTCTTGTTTAGGGCCAATAAAACCTGCTCTGACTCCACGAGATAAGTCTTTTAACCCCAACGAGACGAAATTCCACTACAACAGTAGCCTTCATGCCAAACTGCTTGCAGGTTATCTAACTTTGACACAAAACAAGAACAAGTGAACCGAAGTTGACACAATTCAGTTTCTGGAAAGCTGAGCGCAAACTCTCACACACGTAGTTGGGAGCGCTGGGCATAACGACGCAGGTTACCCGACTAAACCTGACCCGACTGAGTTTTACCCATATAGGACCGGAGACCTTTTCCTCCAGTCATAAACAGTTATTAGGCTAGAAATATTACTGGTTACATTACAACAAAAACTACTACTGCTACTACTAATAATAATAATATCGGTTGGTGATTATTGCTATCAATAATAATAATAATAATAATAATAATAATAATAATAGGCCTAATAATAATAATAATAATAATAATGTTATTATTATTATTATTATTGCGGTATTAGCCTACTTCACCGAATACCACGAGAAAGATCCCCAAAACAATTAAATCGTATCAGTAAAACTTATGTTATCAGTTTAGCGCAGCTAACCTGCTTCAACCACTAACCGGCTTCCCAAAGACGTCCAACCGCCAACCTCAGCAGGTATAATTCCTCAGAGAAGGGGAAGGGGGGGGGGGGGGGGAGACACGAACTCTAACAGAAATGCAAAAGATCAATCCCGACATACGACAGGACCAGTCAGTTGCTATCATGAACCAATGCATGTTCAGGTTTAAGACACTTGATTGAAACCAGTGTCAACGTGTATTGAACAAAACAATAGCCTAGATATGTTACTATTGTATACATGCGTATATCAAAGACACACACAACATAGCAGCGCAATAACGTACCTTTTGTTCAAAGAGTTCCAGTATATGGGCTCCATGTTGGTCGCGGAGATTCCAAGTAAATCCACAAGGAACACGAGCAGAATTCTCAATCTGCCTGCACCTTTCCGACACGCCATTGTCACCCCCGAACCCAGTCTTTTTCCTCCCATCAAAGCAACGGGTAGTCGGCAGCAGTGTTTTGGACAAAGCCTCTCACCAACAGCCGTATGAAAAGTTGAATTAATCCGTCAGTGCGTACGGAGATGGCGTGGCTCCGCCAACCGCATCGGCATATGCGCCCCCCGAAACACACACACACACACACACACACACGCACACACGTGAACGAGAACTTAAAATAAAAATATTAGCTCTAAGTTTTTTTTAACGCGTCTACCCCCGAAGTATTGTCATTAGCAAAATAAAGTTGTCCTTTTTTTTGAAGACCGCCGTAATTATGTCAGCGAAAACAGAAATAGGTTAATCCAGTTCCAAGATTTAAAATAAAAATAAATTAATATTAAGTTTTGTGAGTTTATCCTTCACGAGACGCCGTGCATTTCTCCTACCGGTCAAATTTCTCTCTTTTAAAGTAAGCTCATTTTCCACATTTCGACCTGGGCCGTTTCAAATCCGTCTTTAAAGTGACCCTTGTTACTACAACCCTCGAGAGTCATGAGGGTCTCTTGCCCTCTACTCTCTCTCATCGGATTATCCCAGGGAAAGAGCCGCGGAACATTGGGAACTATGACAACTATTTAAGCTCTGAGTGGTTCCTGTCCCCTTCGCGTTTTCATCACTAAAATCACGGAGCTATGCATTCCCCAGTCCCCACTAGCGCACGGGGACGCTCGGCAATTCCCTCCGGAATTCGACGGTAGATGTTCTCATAGGAGACGACCCACTCATTCTTTTCCGTGGAAAATGGGAGCTTGTAAAAGAAAGTGTGAGGTAGGCTACCATCAGAAAGAGACAGAACCATATGACTAAAGTTCTACGAAACGAAAACGACGGAAGGCGAATTTAAGACCGTCGTGCAGATGAAACGGCTACCAAGGTTCGCCCTATAGCACGCAGATATAAACAGGCTGAGACGTTAACAGCCGGCTTCGCCAACAGACATTCGGATTCGATTCACTGCTTCTTCACCTTTCCGTCTCCTGTTCCAATTCACTCTCACTCACCCATCGCTCCCAACGCATTGGCACGCGCTCCGCTCGAGAATGAGAGGGGTGTGTGTTTTTTGTTTGGTGGAGGGGGGGGGGGGACCTAATAAAAAAAAGGTGAGATCAGACCGGTCTCCTTCGACCTCTCCACCAGGCCAACCCTGTCTCTCCGACCCATCCCTAACACAGAGACAGAACGTGTGGGGAGTTCACAACCTCAGAACTACGCGCACAGGGAGAATCTGAGCAAAGTGTTTCTCCTTCAGTAGCCCGCTTCGCCCCACACCACTCTCAGCGATGAGCGCCAGAACTAGGTAATTTCATTTATTTTATGATCATAGCGCCTCCAGTGGACCGTTAGCGCTCGGTCTTCACTGTGGCCAAGCTGGCCGTGGGCAGTTGTTTTGTCCACTTAACGTAATTTAAATATGCCCCCGCCAAGGCGTAAGTTGGCGGGATGGCATACCTGCCATTCCAATAAACGCACTTCTTTTTCAGTTACGGCCAACCAGCCAAACTGAGGAAGTTTGTAATTACAATTCTACTGTCGTTCTTGCGACCTATTTAACAACCAGCAAACTGTGTCAGCCGGAGTCATTTCCATCATCATATTTGGTCTTGCGCGTTCAAGGGGGTTCTATGCGTGTGGGTGTTATACAAACATCGCGGACGGATGTTATACATAACTGTGACACCAGCAAAAACTGTTTAAACAGTCGGTGCTGAAGTAGTGTCTTTGACGTTGCACGTGACGCCCGGGTTGAGGGGACCACACAGCGTTGTTTTACGCGGCGCCCAGGTTTGTTGCCTAGGCTATTCAAACTCAACCGAAGTCCCAACATAGGAGGCCTCAAACAAAACTGCAGCAGCACTGCCACTGTGTGGAGACTAGATAGAAGGCAGCCCCCATTTTGAACCGACGCGCTGAGAAGTGAAATTAAAGCCTTTAACAAAACGGATACTTTAAACCTTAATTTTATATTTTGTATTTGTATAGTCAAACTTGTGGGCTACTTTTTAATGCACATATGAAGATATTCTGTGCTATTCAGTTTGCGTTTCGCCACATGAAGGCCTACTAATAGATGATGCTTAGGGTAATTCATACGCCACACTACAGAATTTCAAGTTAATGGGCGATTTATACGTTTTATTCACATTCGGAATGAATTGAATTGGAATGAAATGAGTTTACTTTTAAATGAACAGCAACAAGAGCAGACCTGTTGTGCTACAAAATGGCTCCCGTGGCACAAGGCTCTCACCTGTTATTTCAGGCGTTACTAGCATCTCCATGGTAACCAGCTACTGTCGAGAATCACCAAGAGACCGGTTTTATTGAATCAGGTTGGTGTGATAACACCGCTAATTTTAACCTTTCATAATAAGAACAGAACAGACCACCCGTTTAAGGTTTGCAGAAACGACTACAGGATTGCAAACGATCAGGTCAACGGCACAAGTCCACAGGGGGAAAATTTTTATTTTGTGAAAAATGTTTTGCGCGACTACACGATGAACATCACATACTTCCACAGCCCCTAATCCACTGGCAAACTGACAAAACAATAAGAGCGCGAAAACTACACATAGGCATGTGCGATGACAAAGGCGGGTGTCAATGCAAAGCAATTTTACTTAAAAAGGCAAAAAACAGAACGTCCTGACCAAACGGGATACGACTGTAACCATGGTGACACAGATGTTCTCTCGCGGGGAGTACCTATCCAAAACATGCACTATGGTAAGTGGTAAGACCCCCCTTGTCCAGACGTCAAGATCAATCAGAGAATAAAGGCTGTCATTATTTCAGTCGGTTTATTATTTACATTTTTTTGTTCTTAAAAAAAAAAAAAAAGACTACTTACATTTTATGTTGTCCTTTCTGTTGGATGCATTTGCTTTTACTGTGGTATCAAAAACATTCAGAAAGGTGTTCTGTTTTCAATACACCAGGGGTACGGCTGACCAGTTTCAGCTGCAAAAGGCAGATTCTACAGTCATGGTGAAGTAACTAACAAATAAAACCGGACTGCAAGAGAACTGCACGACCGATCTGCTTCTCAAGGAGTCTAAAAGTGTACATGCATGCAGGTGTGTGCATGTTTGTGAGGGTGTGCATGTGCATGCAGGTGTGTGCATGTTTGTGAGGGTGTGCACGTGCATGCAGGTGTGTGCATGTTTGTGAGGGTGTGCACGTGCATGCAGGTGTGTGCATATTTGTGAGGGTGTGCATGTGAATGCAGGTGTGTGCATGTTTGTGAGGGTGTGCACATGCATGCAGGTGTGTGCATGTTTGTGGTGTGCACGTGTATGCAGGTGTGTGCATATTTGAGAGGGTGTGCATGTGCATGCAGGTGTGTGCTTATTTGAGAGGGTGTGCACGTGCATGCAGGAGTGTGCATGTTTGTGAGGGTGTGTATGTGCATGCATGTGTGCGCATGTCTGATGGCAAAAGCATGCAGGTTGTTGAGTTCAAAACTATAAGCTCAGTACTACAGGAAATGCATTATTGTGCAAATTCAATTAACCGAAAATTTCTCACTGAAAATTACAGCAGCTCTGCGGATAGTCAAGAGTCCCTCAGCCAATTCTCTCTGTCCACCCCTATCGGTCAGCTCAGCCCTGCCCCCAGGCCTGTGCCCCACCCCTCCCAGGCCTGTGCCCCTTGCTCAGAGGAGCTACATTTTAGGCCTTTGACTCTGGAAATCTGTAACATCACAGCACACAAAGCAAAGCTGTTTGAGCATCATAAGCTGTGTCAGTACAGGTATTTACAGGACTGCAGAGTCAGGACAGTGCACACCTGCGTTTGCATACGAGTGTGTGCGTGTGAGTGAGTGTGTGTGTGTGGGCATGCAAGTGTACTATGTTTTGTGTCCTCACTGGGCGATATGTATGGTTAGCGTATACTCTGTACGGTTAGAGTAAGCTTTGTACGGTTAGCAAATACACTGTACAGTTAGCGTGTACTCTGTACGGTTAGAGTAAGCTTTGTATGATTAGCGTATACACTGTACGGTTAGCGTATACTCTGTATGATTAGCGTATACACTGTACGGTTAACGCATACTCTCTATGGTTACTTTGTAGGGTATACTCTGTAAAGTTACTCTGTAAAGTTACTCTGTAGCGTATACTCCGTAGCGTATACTCTGTACAGTTAAGGCAGGTCAAATGAAGGATAGAAATTAGCCCCAGAGTCCCAGGGCAGGTATAGGACTGCTGGAAGAATGATGTGGGTGGGGCCACGATCCAGTCCCCGCCCTCCAGTCCTTCGGGCAAGTTCAGAGCCCCGCCCCCAGCAGGGAGGCCACGTTCAGAGCCCCGCCCCCAGCAGGGAGGCCACGTTCAGAGCCCCGCCCCCAGCAGGGAGGCCACGTTCAGAGCCCCGCCCCCAGCAGGGAGGCCACGTTCAGAGCCCCGCCCCCAGCAGGGAGGCCACGTTCAGAGCCCCGCCCCCAGCAGGGAGGCCACGTTCAGAGCCCCGCCCCCAGCAGGGAGGCCACGTTCAGAGCCCCGCCTCATCCCTGGTAGGCCTGTCAATCTAACGTCCAGCACATCCGTCTCCTAGTTCGTAATGCACGCCTCTGGCACTGTGGCAGAGGGAGGGAGGGAGGGAGGGAGAGAGAGACGGAGAGAGAGGGAAAGGGGAGTTAGGTAAGAAAAGTATGGCACTCTGCTACTCCAGAATGTAAGGACTGTGTAAATAATGAACAGCAGCACCATGACTAACTAAGGGCAGAACGCAGCAGACAGGAAGTCACAAGCAGTAGACAGGAAGTCACATAGCAGCACACAGGAAGTGGTACAGCAACAGACAGGAAGTTGCACAGCAGCAGCATTTTTTTGTGGTCCATCTCTGTACGTTATGCAGATTTATAGACACAGCCCCAACACAGGCCCCCACATCACCCAGACTGATACTCTGATCCCACTGTCCAGAGCCAGATCTTACCTGTCGCAGGTCCTCCTGGATCTGGCCCATGATCCCTTTCTGTCCCGGTCCCAAACCTCCAACCGCAGTATTCCTCCCCAACCTCTCCACAGGAAGTGATGTCAGAGCCAGGCTCTGGTAGTTCCTGGGAACTGTTCAGCCTCCTCTGTAGTCCAGTGTCCCAAAAATATTTATTTTCCTCAGATCAGGCAACTGAGTGCAGCCGAAAAGTTTAAATCCACCAATTTCTTTTTGCAGAGGAAGTTTAGGAGGGGTGGGGGGCATTTTCCTTCTTTAACTGCTCCAGTAAAGAGTTACTTGTGAGGAACACTCATTAAAATATGAAGTTCCCTAAATTGTACATCAGGCACCATTAGTTTTCACAACAGCTGAATAAAAACACCCTCCCCCCCGACCCCCCCACCCTACCCCCCCCTCCCCCCGACCCCCCCACCCACATCAACCAGAGAACGTCCTTGGCTACCGCTTCAGAGGTGCCAAAGTGCATTCTGGGAGAGGGTAATCCTAAAAGCCCCCCTCACAAACAGAGCCAAATAAAAAACGAGCACGAAGCCCCGCCCCCTTTTTCTGCTCGGCTACAGCGTCCCGCTGCGGCTCATTCAACCCAGGAAAGAAAAAAGCAAAACTGCATTTAAAGCGCAGATCGCTTCCACAAGCTGGAGAAGTACCCAAAGCACACACAAAGGTCCGGTCCTGCGCTCCTGTGAAGGCAGGTCACCTTCAGAGTCGAAGGAAAAACCAGAAAGTAAAGATACAAAAAAAAAAACCTCAAACTGGACAGTCAAACATTAAAAAAAACAAAAAGCAGTTCTGTCCCATGGGTCCCTTAGCCACACCCATCAACAGCATCAAAGTAAAATAAGTGTCAATCATATTTTTGGATTCAGCTCCGCCCCCTCAGTGTAAACATGGGATTCTGGGAAATAGTGACGAGGCAGTGAGACAGCAGTAGGTCCGTTTCCTTTTTCTGCTTTTTCATACTTTTTAAAAAAACTGAAATTGGTTTCTTCTTCCAGCATACTTTGTATCCTTTTGCGCTTTTTAAATTCTTCTTTTAAAAAAATGGTTTTTGCCGTTTTGCCTACTGAAGAATTCTGCCTTGCCTCAATTTTCTTGGAATACATTCAATATAAAAATAAAAACTCGCTTCTGAAGGATGCAAATAAAAAGACAAAAAAGTAGCAGCTCAAGAACACTCAAAATGCGAGTCCAAAATACTTTTCACTTCGTGTGATGTATACACAAAATATAAATGTATCAACAGCAAAACAGTGAAAACATACAAGCACTGCTGCTTGCACACGCACACAGGCACATTCCTCTCAAAACACAAGTTTCATCCAATAACAAAATGACAATGAATGATAAGCTTGTTTCATACATGTTGGTAAGCAATGAAAACATTGTGCAGGATAATATTTCCAAAACACACAGATATACACACTCACTCATGTATGCACACACTCACTCATGCACGCAATTCACAAAAATATTCATTTCTACACCCAATTTTAGTCTTTTTTTTAAACACAAGTGCAAATCTTCAAGTTTTTAAATTTCTTTTTTTTTTAATAACTTTTTTATATAAATGTTTAGAAAATAAACAACAGTGTTTGATTTTCAAGAAAGGATTTGCTAAAACAAAAAACAAAAAACAAAAAAAAAATCTTCACCTCCCCACCCCTCATCAGTTCAAAGTAACTTTCCAGTTCTTGTGTTGTGTGTGAGTGTAGTGTGTGTGTGTGTCGTCTGTGTGTGTGTGTGTGAGTGTGTGTGCGTGCACACGTGTGCAGAATCACAGAATCCTCCAGTAATAAAGTGCTTCAAGTTTAAGGTGCTTTTTGTAATAAGTGCCAGAGTCCGTCCACCCGCCCGCCCCCCAGACCCTGGGAGAGAAAAGGGGGTTACCTCACTGGAGCCTGTCCCGCAGGGGAGACACAGCTTTAAGATGAGACTCCGCCCCCCTCCTGGATCAGGCCCCGCCCCCTCCCCTGGGCCAGGCCCAGCCCCTCCTCCAGCAGTGCACAGTGGTCATTGGAAGGCCTCGGTATCTATTGCTGTGGATCAGTAATCCTCCACCGGATCCATTTCACTCAGACTGAGCCGGTCCCCCGCACCATGGAACGAGTATCCTGCAGAGCGGACCGCACAGCACAGTGTTACAGCACAGCTTTACTGCACAGCCTTAAAGCACAGTGTTACAGCACAGCTTTACTGCACAGCACAGCATTACTGCACAGTGTTACAGCACAGCTTTACTGCACAGCCTTAAAGCACAGTGTTACAGCACAGCTTTA
>NC_049209.1:54671551-54691551 GCF_013347855.1 Anguilla anguilla
GCCAAACTCGTCACAGTAATACGCTCTTTAATTTAACTGCGGTAAACACAGATTTGGGCACGTTGGCAGCTAGCAGGCGGCTAGTTGGCTGTGTTTGGTTTTACTTCCGAATCTTTGTTTTCAAAAAAGTTACGGCTAAATAACAAACTAATGTTAACTCGCCGTTCGGATAAGTGTGCCCCGGAGCTAGCTGATAGACTAAATACTTTAACGATGCAGCATGCAGCTTTCAGAGTTCAGGAAGAGCCTGTAGGCGTGAGGCTAAAGGGACCAGACATTTTGCCAGAGGGGCGGAAAGTGAGCAGGAATGCGGCACCCCGCCCCCTTCCTCACCACCAGCGGGCCACGCAACTCCACACCGCGGCTTTCTCGGGCCTACCCGCCACTTCAAAACAAATACAAACGCAGCCAAGCCACACGGAGTTGAGAGCAGTCCCCAGGCCGAGCCATATCCACCCACACATCCAGGCAGTCTTATGTAAATAAATACTGCACAACGCAGGCGAATGCATTTTCACATTAAGTTTTCAGAATACGTTTAGCACAAGTTTTCATTTATTTCTGCAGCACGCAGCGAGTGCACAAGGGTCTTACCTTCTTTCTGTTCACGTTAACTTTCTTTATTTTCAGTCGTGGTTTTAATATACTCTTCGAGTAGATATATTTTATATCTTATTTCTGTTTATGTGTTTTGTTCGTCCAACGAAGTCGTACTGTTTGCAAATGTTCTAAGTGTGGTTTTAATTTATTAATTATTTTGCCACTGCCCAACGGTCGCGGTTTTTGTTTACGCCTCTTATCCCAACCCCTTCTGGTTCTGTATTAGTAAGATGGCCGCCCTGTTCTCACCACGTGACCAAGGAGAACTGGGGGCAGGCTGACCCACGTCACGTGACGCAGGGAGCTCATTCGCCTTATGTCTAAATCATTTTACACGAGGAGAATTTTTACAGCAAAAGTGATTTATTTAGATGTATATACCGATGAAAAACCACGAGCAATTCAAAGTTCTGTAAATCACCGACGCATTCATTAACTGTAATTATTGCTTTTTATTGTTACATTTTATTGCAATCGTTTGTGTTCATTACTGCACAGGTCATTTGGCCAACCTATGAGCGTCGCTGTTGGACTGCTTCCCAGTGGATATGACGTCATACACACTTCCGTTCCACCGTTCGGCGCTGCGGCTCAGTCACTACGGATTCTGCATCTGAATCGGAGAAAAGCAATTTCCAAACCAACATTGTTTCTTGGGACCGCTGAACAATTATCCTTTGCGTCTGTTTGTGAAGCAAGGTAAGCGCCAGATAAGTTGTTCATATTTGTAAAGTGAATGCCGTATAAACCGCCGATTGGCAATGCCCACATCTGTCAAACAGCAGCTGCGTCGACGGCACGTTACGACCACATTCTCGGGTCCAACTGCTGCTGTTAGTCGGTAGTCTCGCTCAGCTGGCTAATATTGGTAAAACTTTAACCCAATACAATCATGACGTCGCCTGACCTAATGTTCTATGTTAAGGAATGTTTCAGTGTTAATTGAGGGTAAATTGAATATTCCATGTTACGAATAAGGAGTCGGCCACCTGGTTATTCTATTGTGACATCAATGGTGTGACTGCACACGATCCGAAACGAGAAGAAAACAATCCGAAAATAATAATTTACATTGTACATCTACTACTGATTAATTGCCTTTCCACGCAAATGTGGATGGAATAACTGTCTGTTTAGGTAACCTCTTATGACTGCTCCCATGCCAGCGTTGCCCTCTCTGTGAAATGGCGGAGCCTTGCAGTCCAGCCGCCAAGTGTCTGGCGCAGAGCGCGGCGGCGGGGGGCGAGGGCCCGGGGGTGGAGATGGACCCGGTGGAGTTCACCCTCCGGAAGCGTCTGCCGCGGAAACTGCCCAAGCGCCGCAACGACGTCTACGTCAACATGAAGACGGACTTCCGGGCGCAGTTGGCGCGCTGCCAGAAGCTGCTGGACGGCGGCGGGCAGAGGGAGATCTGCGTCCACGGGCTCGGGCTGGCCATCAACCGCGCCATCAACATCGCGCTGCAACTGCAGGCGTCCAGCCAGGGGGCGCTGCAGCTGGCCGCCAACACCTCTACCGTGGAGCTGGTGGACGACCTGGAGCCGGAGGAGGCGGGGCTCGGGGGGGCGGAGCCACTCACCCACACACGCAACAACTCGGCCATTCACATCAAAGTGTACTACCCCGACCCGCAGTGACCACGGCAACTGGCCACACCCCACCTGTCCTGTGCCAGAGGGAGGCCACACCTTCCCAAAGACCCTCAGCAGTTTTGGGCCAAGGAGGGGTGGCTCGTCGGCCTGTTGGGAGCTGAAAGGTAAATTAACTGTAAATGGTTTACAGAAAAGACAGTCATTTGATTGACAGAGACACAGGACAGAACTCCTCCCCTCCCGTTGTCACATCCTGTTATGTGTGAGGCTGCAGCTGCAGCTCCTTGTGTAATGAATGGATGCCGTTACGATGTAATGTTTGTGACACTGAGCTGTAGTGTGCAGTCGGGCTGTTGCTGTGTCTCAGTAACTCGGACTCCAGCGCTGGAACATGGTGACCGTCCTGCGTGCCGTTCACTAGCTTTGGT
This sequence comes from Anguilla anguilla, assembly GCF_013347855.1. Taxonomy (NCBI): domain Eukaryota; kingdom Metazoa; phylum Chordata; class Actinopteri; order Anguilliformes; family Anguillidae; genus Anguilla; species Anguilla anguilla. The sequence goes on from NC_049209.1 coordinate 54,674,172, forward strand.
TTGCAGTTTTATTTGGGCAAGATGAATGTATGCGTCCAGCATCATGTAGAATTTACAGTCCAGTGTTGATGCTAAATGGATTCTCAGTTTTCTGTTTGCAAATGTGTTGTGGTTTGTAGTTGTGCCAATCCTGAGCTGAACAGAATAAAATGTGTCAAAAAGAATTGGTTGCAGGTTTCCGCTGTTTTTCTGACTTGAGCAGAAGACTAAAACTGAAGTTTCCTCTGAAGAGCAGAGCCTTATCATTCATAACATTTTCATACCGGGTTGGCTCAGTAATATCTGTCCGTCTTCTGAAATGTCTGAAGCCGTTCATTTTGCAAACAATCAAGCAAAGAGCAGAATCTGAAAGGAGACCTTCCAAACTCAGGACCCCTCCCCACACCTCCCCTCACACCACACACACCTCCCCCACACCACCCCTTACACCACCCCTCATCTCCCCCACACCACCCCTCATCTCCTCCTCACACCTCCCCTCATCTCCCCCTCACACCACCCCACATCTCCCCTCACACCACCCACACCTCCCCTCACACCACACACACCACCCACACCACCCCTCATCTCCCCCACACCACCCCTCACACCACCCCACACCTCCCCTCACACCACACACACCTCCCCTCACACCACCCACACCTCCCCTCACACCACACACCTCCCCCACACCACCCCTCATCTCCCCCACACCACTCCTCACACCACCCCACACCTCCCCTCACACCACACACACCTCCCCCACACCTCCCCTCACACCCCTCAACTCCCCCACACCTCCCCCCACACCACACACACCTCCCCTCACACCACACACACCTCCCCCACCCCACCCCTCATCTCCCCCACACCGCCCCTCACACAGCACCTCACACAAAGAGCCCATTCTCTGGAAGAAAAGGCGGAGGCAGGTAGGGTGGACACCATGCAGCGGTTTAGCTCAGCAGAGATACAGGGCCACGCTGTAAATGCAGATAAGGTTTAATTGAGATCACATGACTCTCATATTCAAAAGCACATTTGTGCAAATGATGTCAGGAAGCACAGTGTCCCCATTGTTTCATCTTTTATTACATTTCTCTTTCCCCTGAAAGTTAGAGGAATGTACATAGACGTGAGTTACATCTGAGGCTTAAAGTTATTAACTATTCTAACTGTAGATATGTATTTAGAGAAAGGATTAACTTAATTTGAACCAAACAACAAATGTACTAGAGATGTCATTTTATACTCAAAATTTACTTTGTCACCAGACATTATTATAAGTGGAGTGAGAAGATTATATTATGATAAAAACAGAGGATATAGAATATTTAAAACTTCAACAACATAATGATAATATTGCCCTTCTAAAGATGTAAAATCCCCTGCAGTCTGATGATGATGTTTTTTGGGGGGGATTCAGGCACTTCATTCAGTTTATGGAAGAGAAAATGGGCGCTTTGGGGCTTTAAAAGGAAATTCACATATTTTATGTATCAGAAATAACCCCTACATGAATAGAGAGAGAGAGAGGATAATCAGAAGCATAAACCTGGTGAATTCTACCCACAGAAGAGAGGGTGGGGGGGTTAGATGGTGTGGTGCAGGTACTGAGGGAGGGGCGAGGGGGACACGCAGTTGTCGTAGAAGATCTGGAAGTTCTGGTCCACGTCCATCTTGGTCTTGAGGTAGATCTCCAGGTCCAGCACGGTCATCTCGTGCACAGCGCTGAACTCCTTGGCGTTCTTGGCCAGGAAGGCCTGTGTGGGGAAGCGGACCCGCACGTCGTGCGGCGCGTTGCGGTCGTAGTCCGTGCAGCAGTACGCGCTCCACACGTCCTCCGGGATGCCCACGCGGTCCTGGTTGTTGCGGCGGATCATGTGACCAGCCGTGGTCACCCCGGTGACGATGTAGGCGGTGCCGCGGCAGAAGTTGTTGAGCCGCACGCGGAGCCGCTCCTCGTGCTGCTGCCACGGCCCGATGTTGAACTCGCGGATCTCCGGCACCACGTTGGTCAGCGTGTAGGTGGCGGCCCGGTCGTGCGGGTCCGACTGGTGCTGGTCCGGGTTCAGGTGCCCCCGCTCGTACAGAACCACGTCCGAGTAGTCGTCCAGAACCGCCTGGCTGTCCTCAAACTTCATGTGCAGGTAACCCTGCGGGAAGGGCATCATGTTCCCGTTCCCATCCACCTCCGCCAGCTGGGGGGCGAGAGACAGAGAGAGAGGAGGGAGGGAGGGAAGAGAGAGAGACAGAGGAAGAAGGGAGGGAGAGAGAGAGACCGAGTGCATACATGGGCAAGCTGGTTACCTTCTCAGCAAGCACTGGCTCATGCACAATGGCTGGTTGTCATTATGCATGTGCATTTTTGTCATTTTTTGTTTTTAAGCTTGAATGAACTTTGAGCACCTGTAAGGAAGGACTGAAAAAAATTTACTGAAATAAACAGAACAGAAATTCTCTTTGTCAAATTTATCGAAGCACTAAGATTTCAGAAGAGACAGAACAGAGACGATTACCAAATCCATCCATCATCTAACCCACTTATTCCTGCACAGGGTCCCAGCTTTGGGTGAGAGGCAGGAATACACCCTGGACAGGTCCCAAATCCATGCACTCATTCACACATCATACGGGTCATTTAGTGTCCAGTTAGCCTAAGCTGCATGTCTGTGCCTAACTGGATACTCTAAACTGTCTGTGGACCGTGGGAAGAAACCAGAGAACTTTAAGTATTCTTCCACCATCTTCCCCTCACCTAATATCAGCTGCCAGTGCTGCTAATATGTAAACTATAATGCCACCGTGGATGTTTTTAAAGCGGGCTGTAATATAAATGTGGCACAGCTACACGCAGCCGGCCGCAGCAGCCGTAGTTCTTCGGGGCACTGACCTGCGGCTCGTACATCCAGGGGTAGTCCACACGGCGGTCGCCTTCGGTCTTCTTGAAGGTGTAGGCGGAGTAGACGGGGATGCGCAGGCGCGGGTTGTACAGGGTGACGTAGCGCGGCCGGTCTGCGTAGCGCTGGCAGATCCTCTTCAGGCTGGGGCTGAGGAAGCCCCGCGGCGGCGTGCCCATGTACAGCGAGTCTTTGCACCGCTCCACGTGGTTGAAGTCCTGCACCACCGTGGCGGCCATGCGCTGGGCGCCGTGGAAACACGCCAAGAGCGAAACCAAACTCCACAGCGGTAACGGCTGCATGCTGACCGGCAGGAGAACGGAACGCCTTCGGATAGATCGGTGCAGCCGGCAGAATAACTTCAGGTCTTTGGATAGATCGGTGTAGCCCGTAGAATAACTTCAGGTCTTTGGATAGATCGGTGTAGCCCGTAGAATAACTTCAGGTCTTTGGATAGATCGGTGTAGCCCGTAGAATAACTTCAGGTCTTCGGATAGATCGGTGTAGCCCGTAGAATAACTTCAGGTCTTTGGATAGATCGGTGTAGCCCGTAGAATAACTTCAGGTCTTTGGATAGATCGGTGTAGCCCGTAGAATAACTTCAGGTCTTCGGATAGATTGTGTAGTCAGTAGAATAGCGTCAGGTCGTCTGATAGATCAGCGTTGGCGTCACAATGGATCAGTCAGACGTGTGGAGTTCATTTAAATGATATCGATTCAATATGCAAAGCAAGAAGCCGACTGGCAAACCACACCATCGTTTATAGCTTTACCGCTTTACATTGGGCCGTCATTCAGCCCAAACAGATTAACAGGAACAGTAAAGGTGATGCCCTGGGCTAGTTATTTTCTTATTAGGCAGCCTTTTATATAGGCTGTGTGTGACTGGACCGAAACTGGGTGCATCTGCATTAAATAGATTCAGGCTGAGCATCTTACTTGTAGCAGGTGACCCCCAGTATGTAGAGCACTCCAGAGAGTACAGCAGCCTTTAAAACTCATTCAAGGTTGTCCCTTCATAGTTTCTGCCTGGTTTTACAGCCTCTGCTAATTATTTCATTGCCTTTAAATGACTTGATTGCATAGTGAATTGGATAGCTGGCTGTGCTGGATGTTTTGCCGGAGGGTGTTTTACTGACGAAGGCGGAAGGTGTTTTTCTGCAGTGCTGTTTGGGACCCACACAGGTGCACCAGGTACTGGGTCATTAATTCAGATTAAACTGGTCCAGCACCAGAGCTACAGAGATTGCAGCTCTCAATCTCTCTCACACACACGCACACACTTATACACAAACATGCACTCTCACACAATCACACTCACACACCACAGGAGACACACAGAGCCCCCATTTCAGACAAACCCTGCTGTTATAGATCTTTCCTGTATTAATAGAGCAAAGGAAGGCGTTTCAGGCAGCCTTTCAGAGCCTGTGCCTCTAACCGCTACACCTCGCCACTCTCCTCTTCCTGGCGGATTAAGAGGAAGCCGCCAACCCGTCACAGACAGTCACGCGCCGGTTCGGCCCTGCGGTACGGGGGTCACAGCCCCAGACTGCTTCCTGGAACACTGCCAGTCAGCCGAACGCAGAGCCCGTTAGCCAGCGGTGCGCTATCGTTACAGTGCACAATGCAAACAGGCTGTGGGTCCAGGACAAAGAGCCCGTCACACACTGGACTGGGCCCTGCGTTATGCCACTGGCTATCAGTCATAAAGCTATCAGTGGACACTTCATGCTATGTAAAGCATGCGAAAGCATAATGTGATCTCCGCTGAAGAGATTAAAGAAACGTGACTCTCTCTCCGCTGGGGTCCAAGCTGCTGTGCTGCCTGACGTTGAGGTGCCGGGCGATTCTATGTCTGAAAGCCTGGATGAACACCGTGCCAGGAACAAGGAAGAGATAACCAAATTTAAACTGTGTGCATTAGAAGCACCAGGTCACCCTCCTCATGTGATGGGACCTGCTCCTGGGCCTTACAGCTAATGGCTTCCTGTGGGACAAATATGGCAGGTCTACACATACTGGCTCAAGTCCAGTAACAGGCTTAATCCAATAACGTGCTAACGCCAAATTATGGGCTAATGCCCAATAACGCGCTAACGCCAAATTATGGGCTAATGCCCAATAACAAGCTAAAGCCCAATAACATGCCCAGTTACAGGCTCATGCCCAATTACAGGCTCATGCCCAGGACAGGCTCATGCCCAGGACAGGCTCATGCCCAGGACAGGCTCATGCCCAGTTACAGGCTCATGCCCAGTTACAGGCTCATGCCCAGGACAGGCTCATGCCCAGTTACAGGCTCATGCCCAGGACAGGCTCATGCCCAATTACAGGCTCATGCCCAGTTACAGGCTCATGCCCAGTTACAGGCTCATGCCCAGGACAGGCTCATGCCCAGTTACAGGCTCATGCCCAGGACAGGCTCATGCCCAGTTACAGGCTCATGCCCAGTTACAGGCACATGCCCAGTTACAGGCTCATGCCCAGGACAGGCTCATGCCCAGGACAGGCTCATGCCCAGGACAGGCTCATGCCCAGTTACAGGCTCATGCCCAGTTACAGGCTCGGTGTCAGGGGGAAGTGGTTCATTGTGAGCAGGCATGAACGTACCAGGTCAATCAGCACTCGCTGTGAGCGTCTCTGCCCGGATGGCAGGTCAGAAAACCCCTCCCACTGGCGCTATAAAACTGCAGCATGGAGCCAAGCGGTGGAGATCGCTCATTCTACCAGGGCTACAGGACCCATTTTCACACATTTTAGGACCAAAAACAACAAGAGTAATTAAGAGTGAACTTTTATTGAGTTTAAAAGCACATCCATCACTCTACAAACACAGACACAACCAACATCACTACATAACAGCTGGAGTACAGAAGATATTTAGGGTCTGAGAGTTCTATCAGCTGGAAAGGGGCACAGCTAGATCGGGGGGGAGGGGGGGCGGCTAGCAGAGGGGGGGACAGTTAGCGGAGGGGGGCAGCGCTAACGGAGGGGTGAGGGCGACGGGACGCAGGGAGGGGAGCAGCTAGTGGAGGGGGGAGGGGGACGGGACGCAGACGGGGGGAGGGGGGGACGGGGATGGGACGCAGGGAGGGGGACAGGACGCAGACAGGGGGGAGGGGGCAGCGCTAGCTCAGGGGGGAGGGGGACGGGACGCAGTCGTACTGAAAGATCTGGAAGCTCTGGTGCACGCAGGTGGAGGTCCGGAGGAAGTCCTGCAGACGGGCCAGGCTGAGTTCAGAGACGCAGCCTCCCGGAAGGTTCCGCCCGCGAGCGGCGAAGGCCGGCAGCCTGGCCCGCTCCTCCGGGGGGGGCGCTGCGGTCGAAGTCCGGGCAGCAGTACGCCGACCACAGGTAGGTCGGCATGGCGACGCGCGGGACACCGCGGCGCCGGATGGCCCGGCCGGAGGTGGTCACCCCGGTAACGATGTAGGCGGGGCCGCGGCAGTAGTTGTTGAGCCGTTTGCGGACGCGGTGCTCCTGCTGGCTCCAGGGCCCAGTGCTGAAGGTCCGGTTCAGCGGCACCACGTTGGTGAGTGTGTACGTGGCCGCCTTGTCCCAGGGGTCAGCCTGGTGCGCGTCCGGGTTCAGCTGCCCCCGCCCAAACGCCACACTGTTAGAGTAGTCCTCCAGCACTGCCTGGGACCCCTCAACACCGTCCGGCAGGCCCTCCAGGGGGATCGGCTGCATCTCCCCCAAACCCGACACACCAGACAGCTGCAGCCCAACAGGAAACAGGAAGGCTTTCAGGACATCAGCGGCTCACAGCAGGAAACGGCCAGGTTAGAAGGAAAAGATGCTGCTCGGATGCTGCAACGTGTCTCTCAACTGAGCGCCAGGTCCTTAGCTGACTGTGCCACCCAGCAGCCCAGTCAAATTACAGTGTAAAACAGCAACTCTAAATGGAAATGCTGATATGTAACACAAAGGAAGGGCTGAAAATGTAAATTTCATATCAGAAGGAAGGCTTTTCTGTAAATGCAAATTTAACGCTGGATGAATGAATGTGCTGGGAATGTGAACGGCTATTAAACATCAGATTAAATACTGGCTGCCACTGCAATGCTAACACTAGGACTGTACCATGGCAGTGCTAATGCTAGCACTGTCCCACTGCAATGCTAATGCTAGCACTGTCCCACTGCAATGCTAATGCTAGCACTGTCCCACTGCAATGCTAATGCTAGTAGTTTTGGGAGAAGGGCCCGACACGTACCTGAGGCTCGTACATCCAGGCGGCGTCGGCGCGCTTGAGGCCGGCAGACCGTCGGAAGCGGTAGGCGGAGTAGACGGGGACGCGGTTCAGCGTGTCGTACAGCGTGAGGAACCGCGGCTGCCCGGCCAGACGCTGGCAGATGTACAGCAAGTTGGCGTGCTCCAGCCCGGTGGGGGCGCGGCCCTGATACAGGAACCGGCTGCAGTCTGGGGGCAGGACAGTACCCACGCTACACCGTCCCGGCCAAGCAGCCAACAGTACCCCCAGCACGGTGACCTGCCACGGCAACAACGCCCAGCACCGAGCCATCGCCGTGGGAAACAACCAGCGGCGTCTAAACCACACACTGAATCCACACGGACAGAGTAGAGAGCCAACAGAGACTGGGTATGCAAATCACTCACACACACACACAGGCGCACACGCGCACACACACACACTCTCTCACACAGACTCACCCACACTCACTCACTCACTCAGACAGGCACACACACAGTCATACACTCACACACATGCACACTCACTCACGCGCACACACAGGTGCACACGCACACACACTCTCTCTCACACACTCACCCACACTCACTCACTCACAGACACGCACACACACAGTCATACACTCTCACACACATGCACTCACGCTCATACACTCATACATATTCACAGACACACTCACACACACATGCGCGCGTGCAACACACCCAATTCCATATCCACTCTTCTGTATTTCAGACTCGCACTGAGCACAAATGGGGCGAAAGACACCCAGGATTTACACTTACAGCTCTGGGTCTTCTACTTTTTAATGTCAAGACCCAAATTTGAAATTTAGTATCTTTTAGTATTTAGTCCCTTTATGGGGCGCATCAAATAACACACCAGCACCGACTCAATCCGTGACACGGCCTGTATACTCCCACCACATGTTTTGGGTCCCGACCCAAGGGGTAAGAAACACTGTCTTGCAGCATGCCAAAAAATATTAATAACAAATTCACCATAATATTTTCACCCATCACATTTAAAAATGCTTGAAACATCTCACTACATGATAAAGATGACATTTATAATAATAATAAAGACGATCAAAAAATATCAATGATTCAGCCATGGTTATTAAAGTAGCCAATAATCTATCGTTACTCACAACTCCGTCACTTTCATTCCACCATTCCTAGAATGGGAAACGGGAATATAACAAATTCAACATTCACTCTTCTTTTTTTAAGAAATCAGAATTCTAAAAATATTCTTGGGGGTAAGCCATTCTTAGCAAATTTACCACATATGCTGAATACTACTATATGATTAAACTTTCTTGATTTTTCCCTTACTATTCTCAACATTGCGCTAATACAACATACCTGTACTTAGACAAAAAACAGCTAATACAACTAACCAAATTATAACACTCAATCTAATTTTTAACCATCAAAGGGGGAGTGCACCGTTCCTGGATGTACTGCAATACCAGGTCGATGCGTGGAGTGGACGGAGCAAGCCCCTATTCCATCTCCCTGTTCCAAAAATCAATTTAATATATGGTCCCCAGATAGGGGACGTATCAGATATTAAACTGATAAGAACAGATACTACACTTGATCTTAGCCAAAAGGCCGAGAAGCGATACTGAACGCCGGCTTGAGTCGGGGGAGTCGATGTGGGAAACACCACGCACAGTGACGGGACGGCAAGGCAAATTTTGCCTCCAGTTCCGGACAATCCCGACAATTTAACTCCGGTAAAAAAAAATTATAATATATTCACGTGTTCATGCAGCTAGATTAAGCACTCTTTTGTAGTTTGATCATTTTGGAAAGATCCCATGATGCATTACAAAATACACTAAAACATTTTCCACCAACCAGACTCATTAGTGTACTATTAGTTTTGATACGTCACCCCAGTAAACTACGGCAGAGGAGGAGGCACAGACCGCACGAACCGCGCTCAGGGTTTGCCGCTGCTTCGAAGTTCACGGGTTTGGCAGGTTTCATTTAACTGGAATTCGAATATTAAAATAACATTCTGAGTGATATGATGTCAGTAATACAGAATGTTATATACGTCACATTATGAGACAACAAGCAGACAATAAGCTGACGTATCACTGTCACCGAGAACGACATTAAACTCACTGACACAAACGCAACTTCACTTTCCCAGAGCAGAAACATCAGATGCATTTCACCTCCGTTAACTGACCGAATGTCAGTTTTAATTCAAGTTCAAATCAATGGACAGAATGAGCACTTGTAGACGCTCGATTCGTACATTTCCTTCTAAACCAATGACTCGGAATAGGTCGACTTGGCCCTAGCGCCTCTGGCGGACGGTAAACAGATTGCCATGGTGACGCAGAAACAACGCTATTTTGGGGCACATGCACATGCCAATCGTTTCCCTACAAACAAACGTTAAATAGGAAAGAAAACAGATAAACGTTCGCCAAGAATAAATAAAGTAACAGATATGACTACCACCTAGCTTCTGTAAACGGTGCCATTACGACTCAGTCTTTTCTACTCCGGAAAACGCTGCAGCTAGACTAAGTGCAGCCACGTATTTACAAGTACGTTATTTATTTACTTATTTATTTTATTATAACCAGGGGTAGTTAAGCAATCCAATTAGCCAGAAGTACAACATTTATTTAACAATCAACATTTGATATCAACAAGAGCTGGATTATTTCACGTGCGGAATATTAGGTAAACACTTAATTACACAACTTCTAATTTCGACGAAAAGTAAGAAAAATACGTCAAGTCTGGTATGGGCTCAACAGGTGTACAATGTACCCTAAGCCCAAGTGTGTACTGATTAATCCCACCTGGCCATCTATCGAACAATAAATATAAAGGATATAAAAAATAAATAAATAAAAACACACAAATGCACCAAACCTCTTATATTCAAAGCTGCTGTCTCTTCGCTTTCAAAATATATTTCGAATTGTGCCCCCAGTCCTGTCCTATGACCTGTAAACGCCATTTTAAATCGTTTGTTAGGCAGTCACTTGTTTTAGTTCCACGTAGGCCTCACAGTAGAGCAACATAACATAGGCTACAGGCTAGCCTAAGCAATAGTTTGCCGTGTTTGTTTCAGTCTTTTAGTCTATGGCCAAATTCCACAGGGAGGTAAAATAAAAAATAAGACAAACACAATCCCCCCAGAGCAAACGATTCGATAGTCAATTGCTAAAATATTGGGACTTCACAAACCGCAACAAGCACCGCTCTGAAGTCTTTTTTGGAATACATTTCAACATTCAAACAAGAGTAGGCCTCGGTGGTGCCGATTAGGGCATTTCTTTCAACGAACGTTTAACAAGCTAATGGCTAGGCTACATCCAAAATGAAGGCCTACACACAGCCTGGCTATCAACAAATTAAAGGGTTAATTCTATTTAATAATAGTTAGCAGCGTGCTTGCTCCATACCCAATACACAAATGACAATTAATAGCCTACACTCACTGAATACCCTCAAGTAATAATTTTTAGTTTACTTACATGCTCGGATGAGGTCCTGATGACAGGCGTCAAGAGGGAACTTCGTGAATTCAATACACCTTTATTCACAATATGCCCACGGAAGATAACTGAAAACGGGTTTAAACATGCTTTTACCGTCTAGAGAAGATACATTGCCTTTCATACTTCCAACATGATTTTCTTTAATGACTACAAAGTGAATATAGTCTAACGAAATACCATAAATGTTCAACAGACAAGGCAACGCAGAACGAACTTGTTAGAGGCCGCTATTGGCAGGGGAAACACACAACTACATGCGCGCAATACAAGTAGACATGAGGTTAGTGTGTGCACAGCCAATGCCGTTTCAAAGTTTTAGTTTCTCTTTTTTTAAATTTTAGCCACCAGTTCACTTGTTTCATTTAAAGATTTTGGCCGCCCAAAGTTAAAGAAACGCTGTTGGACACATTCCACTTCTCTGCTGAAACCAAAAGAAAATCTTTGCTAATATTTGCGGTTTATGCAGAACACCATTCAGAGAGATGACACCAGTCGAAGAAATCTGATTTGAAATAGTAAAATAAAAACGGGGCTGTTACACTGACTGAATTCGGCAGTTGGCTGTTAATGAACTTCTACCTCCTTGCCTAACTTCTACCTCTACCTGATTGCCTAACGCCAAACTGATCCTTGGAAAGTACATTACTGCCACCTATAGGCCTATTTCACAAGATGGCGACCAAAACCGGATGTAGGGATACTTTGTTTATTGGCTATGTAATGTAATCCAGTTAAATTCCCCCGCCCGGAAGAGTGGAAATCTTTTGACGCATCACTGCCTGAGATCTGAGCTTCGAGTTCCGCACTGGTTCACTTCGCGCTCAGGCACGCGTTAACCGGAATCGCGTGATAATACAGACTGGTAGTACATACGCTGCCTTCATGCATTCGGTTGTATTCTGTCAGTTTTTGTCAATTAAATCTTTATTTAAGAAAGTGCTTTGCACGCCAAGCAGGAAAAATGGCGTATAAATAAATGATCACTAATTCTCTCTCTCCCTCTGCTCTCTCATTCATCTTGGACTGAAACATGCAAGGAACACTCAGCATATAAATAACGGCAACAGGAAACTGAATTACATAAATACCTCCTCATAATATTGCAGGTTATGTCCTGTCACTCACCCCAGTGCAGACCACAGTACAGACCACAGCACTGACCCAGTGCAGACCACAGTACAGACCACAGCACTGACCCTGGTACAGAACTCAGCACTGACTCCGGTACAGATGACAATACAGACCACAGTACAGAACTTAGCACTGAACCCAGTACAGACCACAGCACTGACCCCAGTACAAACCCCAGTGCAGACCACGGTACAAACCACAGCACTGACCCCAGTACAGACCACAGTACTGAACTCAGCACTGACCCCAGTACAGACCACAGTGCACGGGACCCAAACTCACCTGGGGGGGTCAGGGTGAATGGGATGGGACACAGACTCACCTGGGGGGGTCAGGGTGAATGGGATGGGACACAGACTCACCTGGGGGGGGGGGGGGGGGGGGGGGGGGCATGGGTCCCAGACTCACATTGAGCTCCATTACTGACACAATCATTCAGGTCACAGCGAATGAGCAAGAAAGGCATTTACTTTCATGGGGGACAACTGACAATATAAAAATATATAACATGATGAAAAATTCAACAAAGCTAATCCAAACGGTGAAGAGCTGGATTCCTATGGAGAGTCATATTCCTGCAGAGGGGTGTAGCTAATAGAACCATTTTCAGGATTTTCAAGTCTTCTGCACAAATACTAAAAGCCAAACATGCAACAGAAGAGCCAGAGTCGCAGGATAGTTTGTCTATGAATGTCTTTTAATGTTTCCCCGATCAGAGATACACGCCGTACAGAGTGTAGCAACTTCTAAATGAAACAGAAATATCCTCACTGTACTAATATTTTTCAACTTTGTTTTTTATTTTATTTTAAATAATCGTTTTTAAAACCCATTATTAACATTTTTCATGTCAAGACTTTTTTTAAAGAGTTTTTTCTTCTTTTTTTAAATTTGACAAAAATTTGAAAGAAAACAACAGGTGCAAGACCCTTTGGCATCCCAAACCGTGGGCCTGGAAACGTTGGAATGACGTTCTCCTAACGTTCTCCGGACATTCTCACAGCATTCTGTGGGGCGACATAGCTCAGGAGGTAAGACCGATTGTCTGGCAGTCGGAGGGTTGCCGGTTCAAACCCCGCCCTGGGCGTGTCGAAGTGTCCTTGAGCAAGACACCTAACCCCTAACTCCTAACTGCTCTGGCAAATGAGAGGCATCAATTGTAAAGCGCTTTGGATAAAAGCGCTATATAAATGCAGTCCATTTACCATTTACCATTCTGGCACCAGCGGGGGAACGCTGTGAGAAGGTTAGATTCCATCACGCGTCTGCACTGTTGGGACACTCACACAGAGATAAGGGTCTGCCTCCATCCACCTCCTTTTAAAAACTCTCTTCATTCAAAAATATAGTATTTCCTTCCCTCTTCTCTCGCAGTAAGAACACATCGCACAAATAAATCTCTTGCTCAATAATTATTTGAAAATAAGCAGTTTCCTCATTTTGGGGCAGAGCCCATAAAACCTGCCGCGCCTTTAGCCAGAGATGATCACGTCTGAACCCAAACTGAAAAAAAATAATTAACGTGACACCAAAATAAGCGGAGAATGGAGGCTCTCGTCTGTTTTGAGGATTGCTTTATAAATGAAACATGCTCGCCCATTTCAACCTGTCTAAACATAATTCAATTCAGCAGAAATCAGAAGATCCAGAAACTAGTCCCTCCTAAAATGTTGGGTTCTGCTGGGACGGAGCCGCGTCGCATTTGCACGGATCTGCTGATCCCCGACTCGTCTGGATGGCTAATAGCGTTCACGCAGCACGCGCTAGCGGCCGTTAGCCCATCCGCGCGCCGCTGGGATCCGTGCGAATGAGAGGCGTGTCCGAGCCGGCAGAGCCTCCGATCGTAAGGCTGAACCGCGCACGCTCTGCGGCGCCCGCAAACACTGGACGGCGTCTCTCTGCGCTTCCCTCCCACAGCCACCGGGGGGCGCTGTGGCGCTGACCGTTTACCCTTCCTCTTGTCTGTAAGGCCAGATGGGCTGGGAGTGCGGGACTGTTCAGGCGGTGGAAACGACGCTCACGGCCGGTGCTGATCCCGCCGCCGCCGCTGGCTCCCGCGAAAGGGCTGTGCTACGGCTTTGATCCCGGGGCAATGCTACAGTGAGATCAAATCAGGAGTGAGGCGGACGGCCAGGTGTGCGGAGCTGCAGGGGTTACCTGGCTGTCCCGCAGGCACTGAGCACTTCCTCACCCGGGAGACGGGTCCGTTAGTGGCGGGGGGGCGGAGTGTCGGGGGGGGGGGCATCGGGGGGGCTGTTCTCACTGTGTGCGGCGCCCGCCAGTCTGACCAGGCAGAGAACCACGACCCCGTCTGTCACCTCTGACCTTTAACCTTGTGACCCACGTGAAACTGGGAGTGAAAGAGTGGAGTCTCACGCTTGCACCTGCCATCACACACACTGGCAGCCGTTCACGCTAAAACCAAACAAGGAACGCAATATTTACAAATAAGAGTTTGTTTTCCAGTTTCAGATCTGATACTTAAAAATGTACAGGTTTTCCTTTTCTTTCCTGGTCCTGTGCGTCTGACGACGTGTTCATCTTCAATCCCGGGGAACAGCGCCCTCTGTCTGTGAGCTGACCACAAAACTCAAGAAAAGTCCTAGAAAAAGTAGGTGTGAATCTGACAGTTTTGAACCGTTTTCCATTGTTTTGTCCTTATTTTCTTTAACACTGGTCTAATAAACTGATCTTAAATTTCATTCACTGAGGCTGAAACACCAAAAGAGGCCAGTCTCTTGAAGATAAAATGTTTTGTTGTCATGGAGATACAGTTTGTCATCTGTGGGACATGTCCAGCCTATGTACGAGGGGCGGGGGGGGGGGGGGGGGGGGGGGGGGGGTGGCACCTTCTCTCCTTTTTCAAATCCTCCTCCTCAGATTAAAGATAAAGTGGGTCAAACTGTAGGATTATGAATTCGTAAGTGGGGGGGGGGTTAGACAGCATTCTCACGGCACAGGCACATGGCTGAGTAACACCACACCCACAACCCCCCCCATTTACATGTCCTGGGGACACTTGGCTGTTAAAGCCCAGCTGGGCTAGAGAAGGATTTGGGGTGGGGGGGGGGGCACAACCTGCCACTCAGACCAAATACATTCTGCCAGTCAGCAACACAGAGGAGGTCATCCAGGAACTAAAGAAACAACAGTAAGCATGGCTGTGACTCACTGATGTGTGTGTGTGGGTGTGCATGTGTGTGTGTATGCGTTTGTGTGTGTGTGTATGCGTGTGTGTGTGTGTGCGTGTGTGTGTGTGTCTTCTTATTTCATAAGTTGTATTATTAGTATCATAATCATTACAGAGTATGAATTATTATAATTATTACAGAGAACATATGAGTGTGCTGGGGAATTGATTCTGGACTGATCAGGTGGAGAAATGACCTGATCACACCTGTGACCCCCGGGCCGGGCAGAGGAGGACGTCCCCCCTGCTGCCCACCCCCCCCGACAGAGTCTGCTTCTCGCCCCCCAGGGTCCACCCCTGTCCTGTGTGTGCTCAGGCCAGGGTCCTCCATGAAGCTGACTGTGACACATTCTTTGTAAAATGTTCAGTGTAAATTATATTTGACTGAAATTTAATCGTTGTTGTCCAGGTGCTGTAAAGGCTCACCCTTCCCACCCTGCCGAAAACAACACAGCCCCTACCCTCTGTTACACGACAGCAGCAGGAAACAGTGTGAGTAGAAGAGAAAGAGGAGGAGGAGAGAGGAGGAGGAGCAGGAGGAGAAGCAAGAGGAGGCGAATAGTTCTGAAAGAGGAACATGAAGAGAGCTTCCTCTCCACAGCCTTGCCCCCCGCCCCCCGCCCCCCCGCCCCGCTCTGCAGCTCCACTATACGCGGGTGGTGGAGTGGGGGTGGGACAGGGTGTTGTTGTGTCCGGAGGTGGGCGTGGGGGTGGAGCCGGGGGCGGGGTAGGCGTGTCCGGGGGCGGGGCCGGGCGTGGGGGCGGGGCCGGGGTAGGCGTTGAAGACGTGAAGCGGCTGCATGCCGCTGATGGTGCTGGGGATCATGGTGATGGTGTTGGGCGTGATGAGCGGCAGGTCCTCAGGGGCCCGCCGGAGGGCCAGGGTGTAGTCGGGGGGGCAGGTGGGGCGCAGGATGTCGTGGGGGCGCAGCGGCTCCAGGTCGCGGTGCGGGTCGTGCTCCGAGCGCTTCAGCTGCAGCGACATCAGCTCCTCCTCGGGCGCGTGCGGCAGGTCGTTGGCGGGCCCGCGCTGGGGCGACAGCCGGCGAGGCCGCAGCTCGTGCCGCCGGTCCCGCTTGTAGTACAGCGCGGCGAAGGCCAGGATGTTGAGGAAGAGGAGGGAGGCGCCCACCGCCACGGTGACGCTGAGCTCGGTGGAGTAGTCGCGCACGTCGCTGGGGAACGGGGAGAAGCGGGGGCGCTCGGACTCAGGCTCGGGGTCGGGGGGCAGCGTGCCGGGGGGCTGGCGCGTGGTGCGGGGGGGCTTGCCCTGCCCGTTCCAGGGCGCCCGCGTGGTGCCGGGCAGCTGGCGCGTCGCCGTGGAGACGCACTCCTGGTGCAGGCTGTGCAGGTGGGGCACCAGCTCCAGCCAGAAGGCCACCTTGTTGGCGCGGTAGTTGTCGCGGACGCGCGGCTTCAGGCCGATATGCAGGTACTGCTTGTCCTTGGAGCTGAACTTGGTCCAGATCACCTCCTCGAAGCGGTTGGGCTTGGTGTGGATGAACTTGGTGTCCTGGGGCACGGGCAGGTTGGGATCCCTGCAGGAGCCAATCAGAGCACAGGAGAGTCAGGTGGGAGATAACGCCCAGCCAATAGGAACTCAGCGTAGGCGGAGTTAAGTCTAACAGGGTTAGGGTTAGCATAGCTCACAGTAGCACTGGTCTGTAGTAGGACTGAGACAGAATTAGAGGCCCTAATCTGTGCCATTGCAGACAGCCGCTCCACCTCTCACACAACTGTGACCAGGCCTTAAATCCCAGCAGGGTCAGTAACGCTATATAATATATAATAATAATAACAAATAATAAAAAGCCCTCAGGTTCCTGATGCACTGATCTGACTGTATGACTCGGATTGTATGCGCTCTGTACTCTGCAGCTGGTCTGAACACAGGAAGTGGGAGGGGCCGAGCTGGCTGTGGGGGCGGGGCCGGGGGCACTGACCCGGTCTTGGCGAAGTTGGTCCAGTAGGTCATGACGACGGCGCTGAGCATGACGTCGTTCTTGGAGAAGTTGCAGGGGAAGAGGTCGGTGGCGCCCACCATGGGCACGCCGAACACGTAGGGGATCTCGTCGCCGTGCGCGGCGTCCGCCCAGTCCGGCCGCCCCTCCATCTGGCAGTGGTGGTAGAAGGTGTAGAAGTACACGGGCGACTGGAACTCGGCGTGCAGCTTGGCCGTGGCCACCGCCGGCGCCACCCACTGGTGATCGGTGAACAGCGCCAGCAGCGTCTTACGCCGCATCTCCGTGTTCTCCCGGTCAGCCCAATCCGTGTACATGAACTTAATGGTCTCTCTGAGAATGTCTTTACCTTAGAGAGAGAGGAAGAGAGGGGGGGGAGGGGGATGGGGAGGGGGGAGGGGGGGGAGGAGAGGGGGGGAGGGGGAAAGGGACAGAGAGAAAGGGAGGGGGGACAGGGGGAGG
>NC_049209.1:54696551-54741551 GCF_013347855.1 Anguilla anguilla
GACTGAAATCGGCAAAATCATAAAAACAGAAACAGGAACTCGGCTCTATTGTAAAGCCCTTCCTTCCCAGTGCCCGTCTATAAAAGGGTAAAAAAAGGGAGCAGCAGCCGTCTCTCTGTGAAAGAGTTCTTATGGAGAGAGAATTTTCCGCCCCCCAGGGCACCTATCAAACGGCGAGGTACAGCCGGAATTAGAGACGGGTACGAGCGCTGGCGCGGGGTTCCCTCTGCCTCCAGCGCAGCGCTAAGCCCGGGGACCGGTGACGTAATGTTCAGCGTCGCGCGAGCGGGACTGCGGAGCCGCCAGGACTCACTGAGCCGCACGCGCAACTGCAATCCCCAACAACCCCACGGCAGCAGCAGCCAGCAAAACCAGTGCAAAAACAACAGTAATCAAGGAGGAGGAGAATTTATTCTGGGTATGTTAGAATATGTTGGCCAGTTTAATATTAAATCCATTTGGGTTTACAGAGCAATAGGCCTACTACTCACAAATAACTACAGATCTGAATCCTCTCGAGATTCTCGCGTTTATTTGAAGCAACCAGACAACCTGCTGAAATCTCCGGTGGATTTTGTTGGTTGTCAGATCATTTCCACGGGCGATTCCTGCGTTTTAGCAGGAATATCCAGGTGTGATCTGGAATGTAAACGACACCACTGACAAGCGCCATCATTTCCTCGTTTTCATGAACCACAAGATCAGCGAACATGTCACGGTCTCTGGTGGATTGAAGCCGCTGCCAGATCGGATACAGTGATTGGCAGAGTGGATTGAAGCCATTGCCAGATCGCGTGCAGTGATTGGCTGAGTGAAAGGTCCTTTAACCCGCGTGGTGCATGGCCTGGCTGGTTAAGACCATGCTGCCTGTGACACACTGTCGCTTGCCCCATACCGCTGAGCCAGACCCACACGTCTGTCTGTGTCTGCCCTTAAACACATTTAAAAGTGCTGCAAAGCACTTCAGATAAGAAACACAGAATGAAAATGTTCAGAAAGAAAAAATAATGTCTTTCCTACTCCTCCTTTCAGAAAAGAAAAGAACAACACAACACCGCCCACTTCTAGAACACAGGGACTGAATCTCTTTCTCTCTCCTTCCTTCCGAACATTATCACTTGTTCCTTACTTAAAAAATCATCTTACAAAACTACAGTTCTCAACTCACACACACACTCATGGACACACACACACGCATGCACGCACACACACAGACACACAAAAGGACAGTACTATACTTTGGCTCATTGCATTTAAGGAGCAGTTGTCATGGTGATGTATTTAAACTACATTTGTGGAACACCTGTATCTATCCTCCTGTCACTATGGCAACAGACGTGCATCCATCATAAAATCACTGTCTGATACATCACCACAGATATAGATATGATTCTTATGGTATATTATAGTTGGGTATTACCTGAATTACCACAATTCTTGCTAATAATATCGAAAAAATCCCAAATTTAATCAAAATCTTGATCGTAAAACCAAAATCTTAAATCTTAATGATTTTTTTACCCACAAAAGTTGTTCTCCATTTTTGTGTACAGTATTTTGAGGTGTAAAAATCACATTTCACCAGACATAAAGGTTTCATCATTATTATTATGATGATGATGATGATGATTATTATTATTATTATCATCACCATTATTATTATTATTATGATGATTATGATTGGTATTATTATGGTGTAAGCTGTGTGGCAGTGTTTGGCTCGTCTCCCTGTGGTCTCTGAGGTGTGCTCCTCCCTGTCTGGCCTCTAATGCAGTATTATGTCATAATTGATTGATTGAATCTGCTGATGCCGGGAAGATGCACTGGGATGGACAGTAATGGCCCCGCTGTGGGTTTCCCAGCAGCACAGAGTGGGAGTGGAGCGCTTAGGAAGAGATACTGTGTGTGCTGAGACACTGTCCATGGTGCTGAGACACAGCGTATAGACACTGCCCATGCAGGGTATACACACTGTCCATGGTGCTGAGACACAGGGTATACACACTGTCCATGGTGCTGAGACACAGGGTATACACACTGTCCATGGTGCTGAGACACAGGGTATACATACTGTCCATAGTGCTGAGACACAGGATATAGACACTGCCCATGCAGGTTATACACGCTGTCCATAGTGCTGAGACACAGGGTATAGACACTGCCCATGCAGGTTATACACACTGTCCATGGTGCTGAAATGACGGGTATAGATACTGCCCATGCAGGTTATACACACTGTCCATGGTGCTGAGACACAGGGTATAGACACTGCCCATGCAGGTTATGCACACTGTCCATGGTGCTGAAATGCAGGTTATACACACTGCCACTGTCCATGGTGCTGAAATGCAGGTTATACACACTGCCACTGTCCATGGTGCTGAAATGCTGGTTATATACACACTGAATCTACAGTCCAGACTCTGAGTCTGGAGCAGGGCAGGTGGGCATCTCTGTCCTAGAGTACAGCACTCAGCGTTAGCATTAGCTTGGGCTGCAGACAGAACAGCAGTACTGCTCGCCCACAGCACAGCGAACAGAAGTGACTCCCCAGGCTCATAGAGAAATCCACAGGGCATGTGGTCTGAGACTGGGAAGCTGTTACGACTGCAGCCTGCAGTCCGTTAGCACACTCAAGCTTAAGCCCCGCCCTTCCCTTTACTCCGTTTCCCTGGGACACGGCCAGAACACGCAAGATGATTGGCTCTCTGAGCATTAAGCCCTGCCCTTCCCTTTACTCCATTTCCCTGGGAAATGGCCAGAACACGCAAGACGATTGGCTCTCTGTTCGTTAAGCCCCGCCTTTCCCTTTTCTCCGTTTCCCTGGAACACAGCCAGAACACGCAAGACGACTGGCTATCTGTTCGTTAAGCCCCGCCTTTCCCTTTGCTCCGTTTCCCTGGGACACAGCCAGAACACGCAAGATGATTGGCTCTCTGTTCGTTAAGCCCCGCCTTTCCCTTTACTGCGTTTCCCTGGGACACGGCCAGGACACGTAAGATGATTGGCTCTCAGAGCAGCTAACTGTTGAATCTCATTAATCATTAATCAAGGCTCAGGACAGCTCGGGTTTAAACTAATTATCACCAATGTGCTAAATTAACCGAACATCGGCCACGATCCAACCACGATAACAGCACAAGATAAACATTCAAGCACGAAATGCTTCAGCAGAAACTGTTCTGATGTGTGGCTAATGTCTGAGTAGGAGACAGAGAGAGAGAGAGAGGGAGAGAGAGGGGGGGGGGGGTAGATGAGGAGAGGAGGGCCAGAGTGATGGATGGCGCTTTATTAAGGGTGGAGATGTGTGTCTGAGATAAAGAGGTGATGTATAGAGATGAATATGATGGCTGAAACGCAGAAAGATGGATGAGTGACTGATGACCGAACGGGAAGGGGAGAACGATACACAATGTCCCTCTGAATTCTGGGAAAGAGGAGGATTCGATGCAACATCACTACACTTTCCAAAACCCCTGAACAGTCTGCACATCCTGCTATACCATACAGCTCTACATAAAAACAGGGAGACTGCCAACAGACTCAGATCAATACAGAGAGCGACTATCCCTTCCAAATTCAGAGAGAGACTATCCCACTTTAATCCAGAGAGAGACTATCGCACTCTAATCCAGAGAGAGACTATCCCACTTTAATCCAGCTTCTGCACCTGCCGGTTCAAACAGCCCAGCAGGTGGGCAAACGCACCTGTACAGGTGTGCTCAAGGCATTGCTCCTCAGAGCCTATTTCCTGAATTACACGGTAAAATATTTTTCATAAATGGCCAATATTTTGTGCAAGCCGCATGACAAATTCTCCTTCGAGGACAATAGAAATATTAATATTTTATTCTTCATTTCTGTTTCA
Organism: Anguilla anguilla; assembly: GCF_013347855.1. Taxonomy (NCBI): domain Eukaryota; kingdom Metazoa; phylum Chordata; class Actinopteri; order Anguilliformes; family Anguillidae; genus Anguilla; species Anguilla anguilla. The sequence goes on from NC_049209.1 coordinate 54,700,420, forward strand.
GTGATAATCAGAGCATCTCTCTCTTCTGAGTTTATTCATTTATGAATCAGGCACAGTGAAACACAGTGAATCAGGTTTAAAAATATGATTCTGTCAAAAAAATCACTGAAGTACTAAAATATTTATTTTCCCACTGTTACCATTTGTTTTATGAGCTAACATAACATTTTCATATATGTTAACACATAGGGGTTCTGGGCAGAAATACAAACATGTCGGAGATATAAACAGTGATTGATGGGCTCACAGTGTATAAACATCTGTTCTGCTCTGGAAGGAATTAAAAGCCATGAACACAGCCAGAGAAAATTAGAACATGTAATATATGAGATAATATATATAAGATATAAGATGATATACTGTATGTAATATATAATTTCCAAAATAATATTTTAAATACAGTGCGGTGAAAAAGTATTAGCCCCCTTTCTGATTTCCACTATTACTTTGTCTAATATTACATTTTATTTAAACATCTGAAACCATTCAGGGTGACAAATATGCACTACTAGAAGAAATTTGGATGGGGGCAAATACTTTTTCACAGCACTGTATATAGTATATATCACAAAATATACTATATAATATATAATACAATGTATGCAATATATGAAATATATAACATATAATGTGCAAAGCGAGAGTGAGCAGCTCATCCCTCACTCCCTGAGGGCTGAGAGGCGAAAGAGGAAGTGCGTGGGGCGGGACAGGAAGCTCCTCAGTGTCTCACTTCCTGGGTGAATGAGTTAATGAGGCCGTGCGGCTGTGTGGTGCACACGCGGGCGCGCCGTCGCCGAGCAGAGGGGCGCCGTCGCCGGCGATATTTTTAGAGGATTTTGGATGGGGAGGGAAGAGTTTACAGGAAATTGTGTTTTTATCGGCACCACTGGCTGCAGGGCCCAATTAGGACCCCGGACTTTGTTAGCATGTCGTTAACGAGCTGCGTGATTATGTCATGCTCATTTGCATATCGGGCCCATTACTGCCGATCTCTGAAAGAGTAAACTACCCCCAGCCACCCCCAGCCACCCCCAACTACCCCCAGCCACCCCCAGCCAACAACAGAAAAACAGAGAGATAGCGACAGACAGAAAGAGTCAGAGAGAGAGCGAGAGAGAGAGTAGAGTGAGAGAAAGCCAGACACACACACTGACACTGACACTGACGGACACACACACAGACGCTGATGTGCAGTACTCACCCAGCACACCCAGCCGGTAGTTGATGGTGACCACGATGACGTTGCCGTAGGCAGCCAGGACGCTGGCATCAAACATGTTCCCTGTGCCCTCCATGTAGGAGCCGCCATGAATGAACATCATCACCGGCTTCCTCCTGCGGTCACGAATATCTGCACACACGCAATGCACACACACACACACACACACGTACAAACACACACACACACACGCACACCCACACGCACGCGCACATGCACACCCACACGCACGCGCACATGTACACACACACACACACACAAACGTACAAACACACACACACACACGCACACACGTACAAGCACACACACGCACACACGCACGCACGCGCACGCACACACACAAACGTACAAATGCACACGCACACACACGCACGCGCACACACACACACACACACACAAACATACAAACACACACACACAAACGCACACGCACGCACACACACACATGCACGCACACACACATGTACACGTACACACATATGCATGCACACACACGTGCACGTACACAGAAACGCACATATGCACGCACGCACGCACGCACACACACACACACACACACACACACACACACAGGGGACAGAAGAACACAAAGGGCCAGTTAATCACTTCATTAAGAAACACTTTCAGCCTCACAGCTTAACCTCGTACAGCTGAATCCTGGAATTTTATCTTGTTGAACTAATTAAAAATGTTAATGAAAATTCTAACCAGCAAAAATAGCAGTTTTCAGATGAGGGTAGAACTGAAAGCATTCTGGCCCAAATTCTATTACATCAAAACTTTCAACATTTCCACTGACTCAGTTGACAGAACACACAATATCACACACACAATCCTGATATCACTCTCACATAGACTAAATAAAACTAACACGCAATCCTGATATCACTCTCACAGACTAAATAAAGCAAACACACAATCCTGATATCACTCTCACATAGACTAAATAAAACTAACACACAATCCTGATATCACTCTCACAGACTAAATAAAACAAACACACAATCCTGATATCTCTCACATAGACTAAATAAAGAAAACATGCAATCCTGATATCACTCTCACATAGACTAAATAAAGAAAACACGCAATCCTGATATCACTCTCACATAGACTAAATAAAGCAAACACACAATCCTGATATCACTCTCACATAGACTAAATAAAACTAACACACAATCCTGATATCACTCTCACAGACTAAATAAAACAAACCCACAATCCTGATATCACTCTCACGTAGAATAAATATCACTAACAATAAATTAGTGTAGTGTTCATTTAGTGAGTGTACAGTGTAATTGTGGGTACTTTTTAGTTTATTAAGTATAGTGTGTAGTTTAATGAGTGTAGTGTGTACATTTGTATCACTCTCAGATAATGTGGAAAGATACATGACTGTGCCTGCTTATCCAAAAGAGTGAGAGAGAGAGAGAAAAAGAGAGGGGGGGAGAGGAAGGGGGAAGGAAAGAGTGGAAGGAAGAATGATCCTGTTTCTTTATCACACATAAACACACACAGGCATGCACCACACAAACACACATGCAAACGTGCTCACAGACAAACACACACACAAAGCACGTAAAACAAGAACACATGCAGGTGGCGATGATGCTGCATTGCCATGACAACTGTTTCAAATGTCTCCAATCACCACACCACCATTCCATCCCACTGACTCACTCTCTGACTGTTACCATGGAGACACTTTCCAATCACACATTTCCACACCTCCCCACCAGAATCAGCACCTGAACTAGAATAGATTTCACACACACACACACACACACACCCTCACAAATAAACACACATACACACATGTGCACACACTCACACATAGAGACTTCGACACACACACAAACAGACACACACAATCTCACAAATAAACACACATACACACGTGCACGCACACACACACACACACACACAGACACTCTCATAAAACATTCATACACACAAACCCTCGTGAATAAACACACATACACGTGCACACATGCACACACACAGACACCCTCACAAAACACTCATACACACATGTAGACACACAACAATCACACATACACACTTACACCCATGTGCACACACACACCCTCACAAGTAAACATACACACTCACACATACACACTCTCACACACACGCGCACACACAAACACACACACTTAAGAGTCCTTGTCTCTCTCTCTTCTTCTGTGGTTTTATGTCAGGCTGTCTGGAGAGCCCTGGAGGACTCCTCTCTCTCAATAAGGCTTCACAGTGTTGGCTTGGCCTCCTGCAGTGTCTGAAGGCCAGGATCCCTCACACTGCAGGGGGTTATGGGTAAGCTGTGTACCTGAATTTGCCACTGTTATTGCAGGAGAAATAAAATGGCTAACCCACTTTTTGGTGACTCATATGATGCTAGCACCCTGCTCTCTCCTTGCAGAGAGAGCCACTCGCATGTGAACTGAGTAATTATTTTATGAATGGTACTGTATAAACACTCACACATGTCCAATGCATGCTTGTGCGTGTGTGTGGGTGTGTTGTGCATGTGTGCGTTTGTTGTGCATGCGTGCATAACTACAATATCACTAAAATATCTCCAAAAATATTTTGAAGGCAATAGCAGCATTTTCATGTTTAAAGGTCTGGATTATTTAACAATTTAAAAATGTCATTGGACATTATGTTTTTATTGAAAGGCAGGATGTGTGGAAATGTTCTGTACACTCAGAATTGCTATTAACTGTATTTTTAGTATTAACAGCCACATTCATCTACCACTACAGAGTGCTCTCTCTCTCACATCTACCGCTACAGAGAGTTCTCTCTCACATCTATTACTACAGAGAGCTCTCTCTCACATCCACCACTACAGAGAGTTCTCTCTCACATCTATTACTACAGAGAGCTCTCTCTCACATCTACCACTACAGAGCTATCTCTCACACTTCTACCACTACAGAGCTCTCTCTCTCACATCTACCACTACAGAGCTCTCTCTCACACATCTACCACTACAGAGAGCTCTCTCTCACATCTACCACTACAGAACTCTCTCTCACACTTCTACCACTAGAGCTCTCTCTCTCACATCTACCGCTACAGAGAGCTCTCTCACACATCTACCACTACAGAGAGCTCTCTCCCACATCTACCACTACAGAGAGCTCTCTCACATCTATCACTACAGAGAGCTCTCTCACACATCTACCACTACAGAGAGCTCTTTCTCACATCTACCACTAGAGAGCTCTCTCTCACATCTACCACTACAGAGCTCTCTCTCACACACATCTACCACTACAGAGAGCTCTCTCACATCTACCACTACAGAGCTCTCTCTCACATTTACCACTACAGACAGCTCTCTCTCACATCTACCACTACAGAGAGCTCTCTCTCACATCTACCACTACAGAGCTCTCTCTCACATCTACCACTACAGAGAGCTCTCTCTCACATCTACCGCTCACAGCTGACCAATGAGCTGAGCTCAGCGGTCACAGAGCAGAGCAACCAGCAAACACGCCCCAAAAAACTGCATTTCTATCTATAGCACAACCCAGAAAGACCTCAGTGTGCAGAGTGGTGTAATGCCTAAGGGAGGGGCTGTGCTTCAATTCCTGAAAGAGGTCCAGAATCACAGGCTCACAGGCCGAGGTGAGGGGGGGGGGGGACGTCCTATACACGGGACGTCCCATCTGAAGACAGTGCTCAGCTTCACATAAATACCTGCCATTCAATAAAAAACACGCTACACCATGCCTCTAATGCCAGTTCTAAAAAGGTGTTATTTTCATCTCAACTCAAGATGAAGACATAATATGTGCAGGAATACTGTGTGAACGTGGAGATGGGGATGCGATGAAACAGATCTGTGCTATCCCGCACAGCACTGATAACATTTAGAAGCAGTGATATCTGCTGTATCTCAGTGTTATTCTAGGAATGCATATATGCATTTTGTTTTACATTTTATGATACATTCCCCCCGCTTCTCCCCAGGTTGGAAAGCCCAGCGACGCTCACGCTGCTGTTCCACAGCATGCAGACGGGCGTGTGCTCTCCCGCTAAACATGTGATGTCAGCCCCCGCTATCATCACACCACAGGTCACGCGCCGGGCTCCCGCAGACGTGAGTCTGAGGAAGACACTTCCGGCGCAGCTCAGCGCGTGAACTCGCAAGCCGCGAATTAGCCAGCAACAGAAACCAGAGACAGCTGTGCATCATCCTGTAGGTCTGTCAGCCACAGTCAGCATGTTGGGTTAAAACATACTATAACACTCAGCCAATATCACACTGTTGGGTTATAACATGCTATAACACTCAGCCAATATCACACCGTTGGGTTATAACATGCTATAACACTCAGCCAATATCACACTGTTGGGTTATAACATGCTATAACATTCAGCAGATATCACACCGTTGGGTTATAACATGCTATAACATTCAGCCGATACCAAACTGTTGGGTTAAAACATGCTATAATATTCAGTTGATACCACACCTTTGGGTTATAACATGCTATAACATTCAGTTGATACCACACCGTTGGGTTAAAACATGCTATAACATTCAGTTGATACCACACTGATGGGTTAAAACATGCTATAACATTCAGCCGATACCAAACCGTTGGGTTAAAACATGCTATAACACTCAGCCAATATCACACCGTTGGGTTATAACATGCTATAACATTCAGTTGATACCACACTGTTGGGTTAAAACATGCTATAACATTCAGTTGATACCACACTGTTGGGTTATAACATGCTATAACACTCAGCCAATATCACACTGTTGGGTTATAACATGCTATAACATTCAGCAGATATCACACCGTTGGGTTATAACATGCTATAACATTCAGTTGATACCACACTGTTGGGTTAAAACATGCTATAACATTCAGTTGATACCACACTGTTGGGTTATAACATGCTATAACATTCAGCAGATATCACACCGTTGGGTTATAACATGCTATAACATTCAGTTGACACCACACTGTTGGGTTAAAACAGGCTATAACATTCAGTTGATACCACACTGTTGGGTTATAACATGCTATAACACTCAGCCAATATCACACTGTTGGGTTATAACATGCTATAACATTCAGCAGATATCACACCGTTGGGTTATAACATGCTATAACATTCAGTTGATACCACACTGTTGGGTTATAACATGCTATAACACTCAGCCAATATCACAGTGTTGGGTTATAACATGCTATAACATTCAGCAGATATCACACTGTTGGGTTATAACATGCTATAACATTCAGTTGATACCACACCGTTGGGTTAAAACATGCTATAACATTCAGCAGATATCACACCGTTGGGTTATAACATGCTATAACATTCAGCAGATATCACACCGTTGGGTTATAACATGCTATAACATTCAGTTGACACCACACTGTTGGGTTAAAACAGGCTATAACATTCAGTTGATACCACACTGTTGGGTTATAACATGCTATAACACTCAGCCAATATCACACTGTTGGGTTATAACATGCTATAACATTCAGCAGATATCACACCATTGGGTTATAACATGCTATAACATTCAGTTGATACCACACCGTTGGGTTAAAACATGCTATAACATTCAGCAGATATCACACCGTTGGGTTATAACATGCTATAACATTCAGTTGATACCACACTGTTGAGTTAAAACATGCTATAACATTCAGTTGATACCACACTGTTCGGTTATAACATGCTATAACACTCAGCCAATATCACACTGTTGGGTTATAACATGCTATAACATTCAGCAGATATCACACCATTGGGTTATAACATGCTATAACATTCAGTTGATACCACACTGTTGGGTTAAAACATGCTATAACATTCAGTTGATATCACACTGTTGGGATATAACATGCTATAACATTCAGTTGATACCACACTGTTGGGTTATAACATGCTATAACAATCAGCTGGTTCACCCACAGTGCACTAAAATCTTCAATCAGACTTTAAATGTAAATGTATTTTAGTAATAGACACACCTGCAAAGATAATCAGTCATACTCACATACTCACACACATTTGTATTCCACACACACACACACACTTGTAAAGACAGACATAGGTGTAGGTGAGACAGGTAGAGCATGCCAGAGGGAGTACACACATGCACACACACGCACAGATGCACGAACATACACACACACACACACACACACACAAGTGCAGGTGAGCCAGGTAGAGCATGCCAGAGGGAGTACACACACACACACTGTGCAGGTGAGCCAGGTAGAGCCGGGGAAGGTACCTTGTTCTCGGGGCCGGTTGGCTGCTGGGTCAGGAGGTTTTTTTGTCAGCGGTCCTGCGCACACAACAAAGAGAGAGAAAAATACATACAGACATTTAGAAAAAGGGCACACATGTAATCTGCCAAATCTAACAGAAAAAGAGCAGGAATGAAGCACTGACACACCCATCAGAAAGAGGAAAGAGAGAAAACCTGTCTGTACTGCCCTGTGGGGTGGGGCTATGCGAAATATTACTATGTAAGTATGTATTACATACTATAACCCTGTAACTGCCCCTATAACCCTGTAACTGCCCATATAGGACATACTATAACCCTGTAAATGCCCCTATAGGGCATACTATAACCCTATAACTGCCACATAGTTACTCTGTAAGACACACAGATAATAAGACTTATACTTAATCCTCTGGTGAAGAGGTAGAGAGAGATAGAGGGAACAAGAGAAAGAGGGAGAAAGAGAGAGAAGGAGAGAGAGAGAGAGAGAGAGAGGAAGGGGGGCTGGGGATGGATGGATGGATGGATGGATGAGGCTGTACGGAGTCCTGTCTGAAGCCTGTTCCTGTCATGAAATCAGCCACCTGGCAGGGAAAGAGGTGAGCTGGTAACCATGGGAACGAGACAGAAGGGGTGGGGCCACGAAGCGTCTGCAGGGCAATGGGAGGAGGGAGCAGGGGGCAGACGCGGGGGGCGGGGGGGGGTCAGACAGATTAGCGCTTGTCAGTTAAATGCACGGAGGCCCAGGTAGCGGTCTGTAGCAGCCGCAGATACCCATCTCCCTCATTCGCTTCCCTGCCTCAGCCTGTCAAAGCCGCCAGGCGGCCCCCCCTTACCCCCGCAGAGCCATCGTGCCCCCCACCCCCCCCCCACCCCACCGCGCCACCGTGCCCCCCACCCCCCCCCCCCCAACGCCACCAAGCCATCGTGCCCCCCACCTCCCCCTTACCCCCGCAGAGCCATCGTGCCCCCCACAAACCCCCACACCACCACGCCACCGTGCCCCCCACCACCCCCCCCCAACGCCACCAAGCCATCGTGCCCCCCACCCCCCCCCCACCCCACCGCGCCACCGTGCCCCCCACCACCCCCCCCCCCCAACGCCACCAAGCCATCGTGCCCCCCACTCCCCCCCACCCCACCGCGCCACCGTGCCCCCCACCACCCCCCCCCCAACGCCACCAAGCCATCGTGCCCCCCACCTCCCCCTTACCCCCGCAGAGCCATCGTGCCCCCCACCCCCCCCCACCCCACCACGCCACCGTGCCCCCCACCACCCCCCCCCAACGCCACCAAGCCATCGTGCCCCCCACCCCCCCCTTACCCCCACAGAGCCATCGTGCCCCCCACCTCCCCTTTACCCCCGCAGAGCCATCGTGCCCCCCACCCCCCCCACCGCGCCACCGTGCCCCCTACCGCCCCCCCCCCCACCGCCGCGCCACCGTGCCCCCTACCCCCCCCCCACCGCCACCGAGCCATCGTGCCCCCAGCCCCCACCCTTACCCCCACAGAGCCACCGTACTTACTGACCCCTCCCCTCAGGATGACATCATCACTCCCTCTCCTAACTATGCAGCATGACATCATCACTCCCTCTCCTAACTATGCAGGATGACATCATCACTCCCTCTCCTAACTATGCAGGATGACATCACACCCTCTCCTAACTATGCAGGATGACATCATCACTCCCTCTCCTAACTATTCAGGATGACATCATCACTCCCATTCTCCTATGTGAGAATGCTCCAGCCTTGTTCAGAAGATCTGTTTTACACTATCACCCACTGGAAAAGGGCTACAGCAGCACCTGGATCTACTGGAGAAAAACCATCAAACTTTGCCCTGGCAGTGAATCTGAAAAGCACAAAGATTACGCCCTCCCAGAATAATCTCTCATCCCAGGACAGCAGAACCTGCTTTGCTATAGGCAACTCTGTTCCACAAGCTCAGGCTGAAAATCAGTGTATCAGGTAGTCTTGGTCTCGCAGCCAATGAAGAGCCTGCATCCTGTCCAATAAAGATTAAAGAAGATTAAATACATATTCTCACTGGAGTTTGGAGTAAAATGTTTGATGGTTTCATGAAGCCAAATTCTACAAAAACAGGCAGAGTACAGGAGAAGCCTAACGAGATGTGGAGGCCTGGATTAGGCAGATATCCAGCTCTAACTGAACGCAAAGAAAACACATTTCAGAGAGCGTGTAAAACAAGCACAAACAGAGCCCTGTAAACCCAGGAGTGCAGCCCAGAAACCCCTAACCCCAACTAGCACCAGCACACTAGCACCAGCACGCTAGCACCAGCACACTAGCACCAGCACACTAACATCAGCAGGCTAACACCAGCAGGCTAACACCAGCACACTAGCACCAGCAGGCTAACACCAGCACACTAGCACCAGCAGGCTAACACCAGCACACTAGCACCAGCAGGCTAACACCAGCACACTAGCACCAGGATGCTAACACCAGCAGGCTAACACCAGCACACTAGCACCAGCACACTAACACCAGCACGCTAACACCAGCAGGCTAACACCAGCACACTAGCACTAGCACCAGCACACTAACACCAGCAGGCTAACACCAGCACACTAGCACCAGCAGGCTAACACCAGCACACTAACACCAGCAGGCTAACACCAGCACACTAGCACCAGCAGGCTAACACCAGCACACTAGCACCAGCACGCTAATACCAGCACACTAGCAACAGCACACTAACACCAGCAGGTTAGCACCAGCACACTAACACCAGCAGGCTAACACCAGCACACTAGCACCAGCACGCTAACACCAGCACGCTAGCACCAGCACACTAGCACCAGCAGGCTAACACCAGCACACTAGCACCAGCACACTAACACCAGCACCCTAGCACCAGCACACTAACACCAGCACGCTAGCACCAGCACACTAACACCAGCACGCTAGCACCAGCACACTAACACCAGCACGCTAGCACCAGCACGCTAGCACCAGCACACTAGCACCAGCACGCTAGCACCAGCACACTAACACCAGCACACTAGCACCAGCACACTAACACCAGCACACTAGCACCAGCAGGCTAACACCAGCACACTAGCACCAGCAGGCTAACACCAGCACACTAGCACCAGCACGCTAATACCAGCACACTAGCACCAGCACGCTAGCACCAGCACACTAACACCAGCACGCTAGCACCAGCACACTAGCACCAGCACGCTAGCACCAGCACACTAACACCAGCACACTAGCACCAGCACACTAACACCAGCACACTAGCACCAGCAGGCTAACACCAGCACACTAGCACCAGCAGGCTAACACCAGCACACTAGCACCAGCACGCTAATACCAGCACACTAACACCAGCACGCTAGCACCAGCACACTAACACCAGCACGCTAGCACCAGCACGCTAGCACCAGCACACTAGCACCAGCACGCTAGCACCAGCACACTAACACCAGCACACTAGCACCAGCACACTAACACCAGCACACTAGCACCAGCACGCTAATACCAGCACACTAGCACCAGCACACTAACACCGACATGTATTTGGTATATGTTTGGTAAATTTTTGGTATATGCTTGGTAAGTGTTTGGTATGTGTTTGGTAAGTGTTTGGTATATGTTTGGTATATGTGTTGGTAAGTGTTTGGTATATGTTTCGTAAGTGTTTGGTATGTGCTTGGTAAGTGTTTGGTATGTGTTTGATATATGTTAAGTGAGTGTTTGGTAAGTGTTTGGTAAGCATTTGGCATGTGTTTGGTATATGTTTGGTATGTGTTTGACATGTGTTTGGCATATGTTTGGTATATGTTTGGTATGTCCTGTACTGGGGACTCTTAGCTCACTCACATCCTCCCTCTCCCAGGCAGCAGGTCCCAGGAAGCTGAGATTATTAATACATTCAGAGACAGCATGAATTATTCAGCCTCCTGCATTTCAGCAGAAGGAAACCGCCACGCGTTTGATGTTTGTGTATGTTATTTAATGAAAAGGTGTCAGCGAACAGACAAACCCTGCAAAGCGAAAATACAATTCAACAGAGAGAGCAAGAGAGAGAGAGAGAGAGAGAGCGAGAGCAGCTTTCTACAGACTGCTTACACCCAGAAGGAAGTCTTTCGAGAAGTATGTTGTGCTGCAGTTACCTGAAGTGTATTGTCTTACTTTAGACCACAAGTCCCTTTATGACCATATACCCGTCACTGTAAAGCCATCAGAAACATCCTTCATTGTACACAAAACACTGTCTAGGCCAATCAAAAATGTACCCTAAAACTGAAATACTTTCAAAAACACCAGAAAGTTAACTCTTTAATTTAATATAGTACATTCTGAAACACACTAAAATTCAGCAGACACTGCAGACCTGGAGCATCCCCCCCCCACCCCCCCCCCCCCCCCCCCCCCCCACCAACTGCCCCAAGCAGCCCCCTCCAGCGGTCTATATAAATTCAGTAATGAGATGCAGGATTGTTCCGGGACAGGCCATTGGCCGTTTTGACACTTTCTTTAGATCCCGGTCCTCATCAGACCAGTCTGGCTGAGCAGTTCACAGGAAGCAGATTTGACCCTGATCGCCGCTGAACCCAGCGACCGGCCCACTGGAGTAAGACCGGCTTGTGTTTGCTTCCCCTCATTTTTGGCCACCGATTCAATCAAACTCATTAAAAAGGTGCTTTTCCTCATCAAACACACAAACATTTTACTGTTTTTTGTGACAACACAATTAATAAGTGAGTCGCTCAATTCCTGAATTGTTGCAGGGCCTGGAACGATTAATTGATGAGTCAAATTTAAGGAGCTGGCAGGGTACTGCTCTGAACGTAAGTCACAACGCACGCACCCCACAGAACTGTCCGTAAAACAAAGCAGCAGAACTGGTTCTGCTGTATACAGTGTTTATTAGCATATATATTAACATGATCCCAGCTACCTTAGCTTTGAACATTGGCTGCCAGCAGGGCCATTATTATTTCAGTGAAGGAGAGGGTGATTATTTATAATTACACATCCGTGTGTGAGCCTGCAGCCTCCCTGCTCACGTTCTTATGTGCATCTCATGCACCCGAGGCCCCACGACACAGTGCTCCCGTCAGCCCCAGCTTATCCGGGCCAACTGGAATATTAAAACAAACATAATCCGAAGGGTTTGTTCTTTCATCAAAAGAGGCTTTGCACCCGAGCTCACATTCTTTCACATTTATTTACAGACTTTCACACCGACGGCCCCCTCAACACCTCCCCACCACCCCCCCCACCCCCCAACCCCCCACTGCAGAACGAGGAGAGGCCTTATAGCACAGTAGTCTGGTTCAGTCACATGGGGAGGTCTGTGCTTCAGTCACATGGGGAGGTCTGTAGTTCAGTCACATGGGGAAGTCTGTAGTTCAGTCACACAGGGAGGTCTGTGCTTCAGTCACATGGGGAGGTCTGTAGTTCAGTCACACAGGGAGGTCTGTAGTTCAGTCACACAGGGAGGTCTGTGCTTCAGTCACATGGGGAGGTCTGTAGTTCAGTCACATGGGGAGGTCTGTAGTTCAGTCACACAGGGAGGTCTGTGCTTCAGTCACATGGGGAGGTCTGTAGTTCAGTCACACGGGGAGGTCTGTAGTTCAGTCACACAGGGAGGTCTGTAGTTCAGTCACATTGGGAGGTCTGTGGTTCAGTCACATGGGGAGGTCTGTAGTTCAGTCACACAGGGAGGTCTGTGCTTCAGTCACATGGGGAGGTCTGTAGTTCAGTCACATGGGGAGGTCTGTAGTTCAGTCACACAGGGAGGTCTGTGCTTCAGTCACATGGGGAGGTCTGTAGTTCAGTCACATGGGGAGGTCTGTGGTTCAGTCACATGGGGAGGTCTGTAGTTCAGTCACATTGGGAGGTCTGTGGTTCAGTCACATGGGGGGGTCTGTAGTTCAGTCACATTGGGAGGTCTGTGCTTCAGTCACATGGGGAGGTCTGTAGTTCAGTCACATTGGGAGGTCTGTAGTTCAGTCACATTGGGAGGTCTGTGGTTCAGTCGCATTGGGAGGTCTGTGGTTCAGTCACACAGGGTGTTTTGTGGATGTCTCTGGATGTGTGCAGTGAAAGGGCTGATGGTACAGAGTGGAGTGCAGGTCTGATGGGGTCAGAACTGGGGCTGATGCAGTAATAACAGCCTCATCTGAACGCTACGGGTTGAGTGACATAAGCCCTGAGTCAGTTCTCCTGCTCTCTCTCTCTCTCTCTGTGCTCCTGCTCTCTCTCTCTCTGTGCTCCTGCTCTCTCTCTCTCTCTCTGTGCTCCTGCTCTCTCTCTCTGTGCTCCTGCTCTCTCTCTCTCTCTGTGCTCCTGCTCTCTCCCCCTCCCTCCCTCCCTCCCTCCCTCGCTCTCTCTCTCTCTCTCTCCCTCCCTTGCGCTCTCTCTCTCCCTCTCTCTCCCTCTCCCTCTCTGTCAGAATAGATGCCGGTCAGGCTTACAGCAGGCTGTGCTGGGATCTGTACAGGATTAAAACATAAATCTGCTGACAGACTGAGGTTCAGCATTAGTGCGAGCTCCACTGTTCTGCTGCACAACCTCACACAGAATCAACCCTCACTCTGAATGGGGCTCATTCAAAAGGCTAAGAGCACGTCTTCCATTCATAAAAAGCTCTCCCGCGCTGCCAGAACATGACCCAGCGCTCTCCGGGCAAAGCTGCTGCCATCACTGAACCAGCAGGAGCAACCCAACGGCACCTAACAGCAACCCAGCAGCACCTAACAGCAACCCAGCGCCCCCGCCACAAACACAGAGCATTACAGCACAGAGCACCGACACACCATTACAGCACAGAGCACAGACACACCATCACAGCACAGAGCACAGACACAGAGCACAGACACACCATCACAGCACAGAGCACAGATAGACCATTACAGCACAGAGCACAGACACACCATCACAGCACAAAGCACAGACACAGAGCACAGACACACCATCACAGCACAGAGCACAGACACACCGTCACAGCACAGAGCACCGACACCCCATCACAGCACAGAGCACAGACACACCGTCACAGCACAGAGCACAGACACCCCATTACAGCACAGAGCACAGACACACCGTCACAGCACAGAGCACAGACACACCATCACAGCACAGAGCACAGACACACCATTACAGCACAGAGCAGACACACCATTACAGCACAGAGCACAGACACACCATCACAGCACAGAGCAGACACACCATTACAGCACAGAGCACAGATAGACCATCACAGCACAGAGCAGACACACCATTACAGCACAGAGCACAGACACACCATTACAGCACAGATCACAGACACACCATTACAGCACAGAGCACAGACACACCATTACAGCACAGATCACAGACACACCATTACGGCACAGAGCACAGACACACCATTACCTTCACCTTTGCCAACCCGTCATCTCACTCAACCCCTCCCCCAGCACTCAAACCCCCCCCCCATGTCACGCAGTGGGCGTGGCTGTGTGCCGGGGGCGGGGCTTACCCTCCTCGGTGGGCACGTAGATGTTGAGGTACAGGCAGTCCTCGCTCTGGTTCTGGAAGTACCCGGCGGCGGCGTCCAGGTTGTCGGTGAACCAGACGGGCAGCATGATCTCGGGCAGCACGCCGTGCACGTTCTGCGGGCAGACGGGGGCGAAGCGCGTGGCGTTGCGGACGTCGGGCCAGGAGCCCGGCGCCTCGGGCGGCTGGAAGCGGCGCTCCCCCACGGGGGGGCTGGCGTACGGCACCCCCAGGTACAGCTCCACCGGGCCCAGGATCTCGCTGGCCAGCTCCCGCCACACCCCGCGCAGCTTCCCGTAGTTGGTGGAGACGGTCGGGTGTTTGGGGCTGCCGGGCGGGGCCGTTAGCGTTAGCACCGGGCGGAGCACCACGCCCAGCAGCCACAAGAGGCAGGCGTCCCACAGCCGCCACTGGCCCCGCCCCCTCGCGCGCAGCGGCAGGGACGGCATGGCTGGGCCAATCACGTTGCCCCAGCGAAGCTCGGAGAGAAGGAGGAGAGCGAGGGAGGAGAGGAAAGACAGAGGGAAGAGAGAGGCACAGGAAACAGAAGAGGTGTGGGAAACAGAGGAAAGCAGCCCCTGCCCCCCCTCCCCCTCGGGGGAGCTGCTGGAGTGAGGGATTGTGGGTAAAACAGGGCCGGGGAGGTGGGGGCAGTCAGGGGAGGGGGGTGTGTGGACCTGTGTTGCTGCGGTAATGCATCTGTGCTTGCCGTGGGAGTGCCGGCTCAGAACGGGCGTGGCCAGGGGGCGGGGCAGAGCAGAAGTGGGCGTGGCGCTCTGTTACGTTCCATCGCTGTGCGCGGTCCTCATTGTGTCACCATGGGGTTAACCCCCCCACTCAGCTCCTGCCTGCAGGACACACAGAGGTCAGGGAAAGGTCAGGGCAAGGTCATGGGAAGGTCAGGGGAAAGTAACAGCTCCTGTACAGGAAACCAGGATATGCGATAGAGACACATAAGAGACACACACACACATGCGCACTCGCACATGCACACGTGCACACACGCACGCACACAGTTTATAACCCGTAGCAACACAATCTGCAGTGGAGCATTGGGGTCTTTAGGAGTACAACTGTTTTCCACACAGACATTACATTCAGCTACATTACATTTATTTGGCAGATGCTTTTATCCAAAGCCTCCTACAATAAGTGCATACCAAAGGTCATTGGAACAACTACAAAACACAATTCCCGATAAAGCACAATACTCATTATGTAATAGTTATCCATAGCCATGAACTCATCAAGTCCAGTTCAGACAGTAAGCATAGGCTAGGTCACAAAGTTGCGGTAAGTGAAACTAGGAAGCATGACAATGAGGTACAACATCAAGATACAGATACCAGTGCAAAATAAGTGCTGGATGGAGATACAAGTGTAACATGAAAGTGCTAGAGGAACAAGATAGAAGGATACAAGGGATAAGAGTGATCCTAGATTGGGAGTGCCCTGCAGAGTGGTGATAGTTAGTCCAGGTACGGTCTGAAGAGATGTGTCTTCAGATCACGGGCAATAATCAGACGGACTAATGGGTGGACTGCAGCCACTTGCAGAGGGATGTCAATCAATTAAATTTTATTTATGTAGCATATTTCACAGCAATTGTCACAATATGCTTCACAAACAACCCTGGCCTAGACCCCAACAGGAGCAAGCCTAAAACAACGATGGCAAGGAAAAACTCCCTGTGGCAGATGGGAAGAAACCTTGGAAGGAACCAGGCTCAAAGGGGAAACCCATCCTCCTCTGGTTGGCTCAGGGTGCCTGATTGGTGACCAACATGTGTAAGTGAGAGACCTTCTAAAATCCAGGGGGCACTGTCTCCACTCCGGGGTGGAATGGAATTAATAGCATGGACAGACAGGAAGCACTGAACGGCCCTCACAGACTGAAGCACTGCTGCTCTGACCTGGCAGCCCAGCATATCTCTCTGCTGAAGACTTACGGCAACAGGGGGAGACTGGCAGAACGACCAGCCAAGACTGTGCCAGGAGGAAACAGACATTTTGTTTCCCCTCGAATGGGTGAGGCCAAGACACGGAACACTGCGTGACCTCTGACCTCTCACCTGCCAGGACTGAAGAGTAGATGAAGCACTTTTTGAATTGGGATGTTGATTTTTTTTTTAATGTTCCTTTTATTGGACAGAACGTTCTCTGAGCTTTGTCCTTTAATGGATCTGCTGCCAGAACAATGGTCCCTCAGGCGAGGGTTCACTTACAGTCCAGCTCCTCATAATTTAATGTGTGTTCCAGGGCGGCGGTGCCCTGAGTGAAGAGGTGTCTGCTTTCCTTGAGAGCTGCGATTCTTCTAAACGATCGCATTTCCTCTTTCTAAACTTAACTGACAGGGCCCAGTTCTGACAATATGTCTCCAGATCCAGATGCCGCAGTCGCCCCTAAGCTGTGGGTGACAGCAGCACCAGGTCATCGGCATGGGGAAGAAGTGTAACGTGGGCATTCTTTAGAGTGAGGCCCCGGTGCAAAATGTACACATACACACATTTAGAGAATTTGCATATAATATATAATATGTAAATTCTGTAATTTATGTATAGTATGTGCAAAATCAGTAAATGTGTGTATATGAAAATTCTGTAATGTGTACATATTATATACAAATTCCATAAGGTGTGGGCCATCCCAGAAGAATGGATGTTGTTATAGCAGCAGGGTCCAACTCCATATCAATGCCCATAATTTTGGATTTGATGTTGAATGTTAGATGTCCACATACTTTTGGCCAAGTAGTGTGTATGTGTGTGTGTAAGCTGCTGGCCATGGTGCTTAGAGTTCCTTTCTATTCAGTACTGTAGGCACACACACATACACACATACACACACACACATATGCACACACACACACAGACACAGACACAGACACACACACACACACACACACGCACACACACACGCATACACACACACACACACACACACAGCATTGCAGAATTGTATTTATGTATGCAATAACCAGGGACACTGCACTCAAACAGCACACAGATGTTTGCCTCTGCGATTTATGCAGAGATTCAGAATGTGATGTGTTCAGTAGAGTTCCTCTTCAGAACTGGCTTTTAGGTAAATAACCGGTGAAATTGCAAATCACAGCAAATGTTGAATGTTTAAAACATAATTTTGCATGGCTAAGATGAGTCCTTGTCTTCTCAAGACCTGGTGCAAAATATGAATGCCTCGGACAATTGTCAATCACTACCTGTTGCTAGGACAACGGCTCCCACTCTTTGATTTGATTTTAGACGCGAACGTTAGCGTCGTGCCAGATCAGGGAGCAGTCTGGGTACTCTCTCTCAGGGAGGCCAATTCAAAATGAGAAGGAAAAAAAAACTCACATCCAACACCAAAAACATACCAAATTTCCATAAGGCATTTTGTGTAACCATGGTGATGGTGAATCATCCCAGGTTTCCTGCAGAGAGCTGTTGTTCTGGTAGTGAGTCTCATCAGGACCTCACAAGTATAGGACACTGCAGGCGTACACACTCACACACATACACACACTCACACTACCCGCACACCCAGAGACACCCTGCAGACCGTACCTCACACTACCCACACACGCAGAGACACCCTGCAGACCGTACCTCACACTACCCACACACCCAGAGACACCCTGCAGACTGTACCTCACACACTCCCACTACCCACACACCCAGAGACACCCTGCAGACCGTACCTCACACTACCCACACACCCAGAGACACCCTGCAGATCGTACCTCACACACTCACACTACCCACACACCCAGACACACCCTGCAGACCGTACCTCACACACTCACACTACCCACACACCCAGAGACACCCTGCAGATCGTACCTCACACACTCACACTACCCACACACCCAGAGACACCCTGCAGACTGTACCTCACACACTCCCACTACCTGCACACCCAGAGACACCCTGCAGACTGTACCTCACACACTCCCACTACCTGCACACCCAGAGACACCCTGCAGACTGTACCTCACACACTCACACTACCTGCACACCCAGAGACACCCTGCAGACTGTACCTCACACACTCCCACTACCTGCACACCCAGAGACACCCTGCAGACTGTACCTCACACACTCACACTACCCACACACCCAGAGACACCCTGCAGACTGTACCTCACACACTCCCACTACCTGCACACCCAGAGACACCCTGCAGACTGTACCTCACACTACCCACACACCCAGAGACACCCTGCAGATCGTACCTCACACACTCACACTACCCACACACCCAGAGACACCCTGCAGACTGTACCTCACACACTCCCACTACCCACACACCCAGAGACACCCTGCAGACCGTACCTCACACTACCCACACACCCAGAGACACCCTGCAGATCGTACCTCACACACTCACACTACCCACACACCCAGAGACACCCTGCAGATCGTACCTCACACACTCACACTACCCACACACCCAGAGACACCCTGCAGACCGTACCTCACACACTCCCACTACCTGCACACCCAGAGACACACTGCAGACCGTACCTCACACTGCCCACACACCCAGAGACACACTGCAGACCGTACCTCACACACTCCCACTGGCTATCAGCTGTGGGTGGGTCTGATACAGCAAAGGGTATCAAATCAGGTGGCCTGATACAGAAAGGTTGGCGAATCAGGTGGCCTGATACAGAAAGGTTGGCGAATCAGGTGGCCTGATACAGAAAGAGTAGAAAATCAGAGAGGCTCACAGAGCAGAGGCCATGGCCATGGAGAAAGCATCACATGACTGACAGTCCCAGTCTGGAGAAACGCCACCATTTCATCAGCCGAGATACCTGCTCAATACACACCTGCCGGAATTCAGACACACTGAAGGTCAAGGCCAACACAAGATGGTAAATGGACTGCATTTATATAGCGCTTTTATCCAAAGCGCTTTTACAACTGATGCCTCTCATTCACCCATTCACACACACTCACACGCCAATGGTGAAAAGCTGCCATGTAAGGTACCAATCAGCTCGTTGGGAGCAATTAGGGGTTAGGTGTCTTGCTCAGGGACACTTCGACACGCCCAGGGCGGGGGATCGAACTGACAACCCTCCGACTACCAGACAACCGCTCTTACCTCCTGAGCTGTCACCCTATGTCCCCACAAGAGGATCACAACCTCCACATTGAAAACAGCGTAGAGAGGAGGAATACTACCACACACACACAAACACACACACACACACACACACCATCACACACAAACACACACACACACACAAACACACACACACACACACACACCATCACACACAAACACACACACACACAATCACACACACACACACACACACACACATTCATTGCTTTGAGATACTGCTTTAACAGCATTGCAGAACTGTATTTATGTAATTACCAGAAAAAACACAGCACCTAAACTGCACACAGATGTTTGCTTCTGCAATTTATGCAGAGACGCAGAATGTGGTGTGACATTGTGTCTGTATAAATACATATCAGCTTTCTCATCTCAGAGTATAAGGCCTCAACAGGATGCCAGTCAACAAACTGACAAAATTGAATAAGGACATTATGACATGATCAATGTATCATTGATTACTGTGCTAAAGAGTCAGAGAGAGGCTGAAGGTTTGGGGTGGAAGAAACAGAGACACAGACAGACAAAGAGAGATAAAGGGAGACACAGAGATACACAGTGAGAAATAGAGACACAGAGAGACACAGTGAGACACAGTGACACAGAGAGACACAGAGAGACACAGTGAGACACAGTGAGATAAGCACACTGATGAAGGGGCCCAGCAGCACACAGATCTGTCCCAGGCCTCACAGAATTACGCGCCAGCTAACAACGACAGGGTGTTCCCGTCCTCGTGAGTGAGTACGGCGAGCAGTGTGGTCGACAAATTGCCCCCACTTTCCACTCCCGTTATTGCTTCAATATTTCAGATCAGTAACCATAGCGACAGGGTTGGGGGTGGGGGGGTGGGGGGTGTGGGACTGCCTTCGTGATTAAACCAGTGGATAAACTGGTAACAGCCCTGAACGTGTTTTCCATGATAAACAAACTGAACAATGTTAGCCTGCCTGACCCATCAGAAGCTGTCTAATCGCATTCCAACAGTACATCTGTGTGTTTCCCGTAAAAGCATTAGAGAGACAGTGGGAAGCTGGGCTCTGGTCTCCGGGCTGTAAGCTAAAAGCGCTAACAGAGCGCAGGACTCAGGGCAGCTTTACCCCACTAAACAGGAAGCAGCTCCCATCACACACACAGCCAGCCGCATTTACATGCTGGCAGAGCAGAGGAGGTCCACACGGCAGAGTTAAGAGTTAAGAATTAAGAGTTATGCCTTATGATCAGGCGCATAATTAAAAAGCGCTGCGGAGACAGGGAGAAACAGAGAGAGATCCAGGCTGATACGTGCGTAACGGTGCAGAGCAGTCGCTCTTACATTCCTGCAAAAACAAAAAAAAAGATAAAGTTGTGCAATAGCCATCGGCAGATGGTATCCAGGCTCACGCCAATGTAGCAGGTTATGAATTTCACAAAATTGGTCCTTCTTTATATAGATATTTTTGGGTAATAACCTCCCCCTGATATTTGTTTTGGGATCTGCTCACATTTTGGCAGCAGGTACAGGTGTGCACTCTGTCTGGGTCAAAGCACTAAGTGCTGACAGACAGCCATGCAACGGCTGGTCTGGTTCCGCATAACACATGTACATAAATGTAGGAAAAAATGTATCTGTAATCTGTAATGTATGAAAAAATGCAGCATCTTGTGATAACTTTGTGAGTGTGTAGTTTGAGTGTGTAGTTTGTGAGACATTACATTACATTACAGACTGTAGTTTGAGTGTGTAGTTTGTGAGACTGTAGTTTTAGTGTGTAGTCTGAGTGTGTAGTTTGTGAGACTGTAGTTTGAGTGTGTAGTCTGAGTGTGTAGTTTGTGAGACTGTAGTTTGAGTGTGTAGCCTGAGTGTGTAGTTTGTGAGACTGTAGTTTGAGTGTGTAGTCTGAGTGTGTAGTCTGTGAGACTGTAGTTTGAGTGTGTAGTCTGAGTGTGTAGTCTGTGAGACTGTAGTTTGAGTGTGTAGTCTGAGTGTGTAGTCTGTGAGACTGTAGTTTGAGTGTGTAGTCTGAGTGTGTAGTTTGTGAGACTGTAGTTTGAGTGTGTAGTCTGAGTGTGTAGTTTGTGAGACTGTAGTTTGAGTGTGTAGCCTGAGTGTGTAGTTTGTGAGACTGTAGTTTGAGTGTGTAGTCTGAGTGTGTAGTTTGTGAGACTGTAGTTTGAGTGTGTAGTCTGAGTGTGTAGTCTGTGAGACTGTAGTTTGAGTGTGTAGTCTGAGTGTGTAGTTTGTGAGACTGTAGTTTGAGTGTGTAGTCTGAGTGTGTAGTTTGTGAGACTGTAGTTTGAGTGTGTAGTCTGAGTGTGTAGTTTGTGAGACTGTAGTCTGAGTGTGTAGTCTGTGAGACTGTGGTTTGAGTGTGTAGTCTGAGTGTGTAGTTTGTGAGACTGTAGTTTGACAGGCCTTAAGGAAGGCCGTCTCTCCGGTGCTTTCATCCTAACGAGCAGCCCTTTAATTGGGTCTCACAGAGCTGCTGATTGAGTTCCTGTGTTTGACATCACTTGAGAGCTCATGCTTGCAGGAAAGAGTTGCTGAAAGTGTGTTTGTCTTAAAGATAAAAGAATTTCTTCATCATATTCTCTTCAAATGAACCTGCTGTCACCACCTCGTCGAACACTAATCTCAGGTGTTAATATAGTCTGTCTGCCATTTTCTGATCTGGTTTTCTCATCTCCAACCTGTACTATACTTCTGAAGTACCACATACAGTACATCTGCACTCTCTCCCCCTCCCCCTCCCCCCCCCTCTTTCCTTCTCTCTCCAGTGAGGAACATTCACTGGTGCAGCAACAGTATTGCCAAATAGTTTGGGTGGGCATCTGTTAATGTGCTGATGTGTGCATCAGTTTATGAATGTGTGTGTGTGTGTGTGTGTATGCGTGTGCATGCGTGTGTATGTGTGTGTGCGCGCGTGCGTGCATGTGTGTGTGTTTATGCAAGTATGTGTGTGTGTATGTGTGTACCTGTGTGTGTCTGTCTGTGCATGTGTGTGCGCATCGGTGTGTGTGTGAGTGTGTGTGTGAATGTGTGTGTGTTGTGTGTGTGTGTATGTGTATGCGTGTGTATGTGTGTGTGTGTGTGTGTGTGCGTATGTGTGTGCGTGTGTGTGTATAGATGTGTATGCATGTGCGTGTGTGTGTGTGTGAGTGGGTGTGTGTTGTGTGTGTGTGTGCGTCTGCGTGTGTGTGTGAGTGTGTGTGTGTGAGTGGGTGTGTGTTGTGTGTGTGCGTATGTGTATGCGTGTGTGTGTGCGTGTGTGTATGTGTGTGCGTGTGTGTGCGTATGTGTGTGCGTGTGTGTGTATATATGTGTGTGCGTGTGTGTGTGTGTGTTTATGTATGAGCTTATTTTGTGGAACTGGATGGCCTCCCCACTGTTTGCAGTGCATTTTGTCTGGAATGAGGCTGTTTGCTCAGAACACTGCCGCCATCATAATGAGAACACATAACTGCCATATTTATAATTCATAAACCTGCTTCTCACTAAAAAGCTCCAGCTACACAATCATTTGCATCAGCGTCTTCCTGAAGCAGAAGAAGCTCTGCGGTGTTTCACAGCGATTATGTGCTTATGTGTTTGTTTAGCAGACTGATTCACGCAGTACTGTCCGCACAAAACCACACATTAATACACAGGGACGTCACTGCAGTTATTAATAGGGTATAAACACACACAGGGATTATATGTTCTATTTTATCACTACAGAACAAACTACTGTAAAACTTAATCTTTCAGCAGAGAGGGGAGCTAAAAAAAGGGTCTTGGCAGAGACAAATATCCAAACGAAATGATAAAATATATACACATATATACGCATATATCCCTAGTAAACGCCAGGAGAGAGACTGCAGCAGCTAAAGCAGCATGCTCGAACCCTGGCTCAGCGTGTCTCTGCCAGGGCGGCCTGCACGGGTCCTTCTCCACCGGAGACACGAGGCCAGAGAGAGGGACAGCGGCCGCTCCCCCCGACATGGACAGGGAGATCAGCCGCCATTACCATGCAGCGAAGCCCCGCCCACTCGTGCAGAAACTTTGGGCGGAGCTTTATTGGCCCCTACATCCACATGCCAGAGGTAAAATCTGATTGGCCCAGTCAGTCAAACCCCTCCCCCCTCTGGGATGGTGCAATGAGACCCCGCCCCCTTGGCCACGCCCCTGAGCCACACGCTGATAGAGGCTGGCCGCTGGCGGCTAACGTTAGCATTCAGAGCACAGGCAGCGGGGATTAATGACATCAGCAGAGTGAGCATCCATCTTAATCAATAAGACTCCAGCAGTACTCTACAACATTCAGCACAAACACACATTTACACACACACTAACACACACAAACACACATTTACACACACAATAACACACACGTTAACACTCACAATAACACACATATTTACACTCACACACACACATTTACATACACACTAACACACACAAACACACATTTACACACAATAACATACACGTTAACACTCACAATAACACATATTTACACTCACACACACACATTTACACACACACTAACACACACAAACACACATTTACACACACAATAACACACACGTTAACACTCACAATAACACACATATTTACACTCACACACACACATTTATACACACAATAACACACATGTTAACACTCACAATAACACATATTTACACACACACACACACATTTACACACACACTAACACACACAAACACACATTTACATACACACACACATAAATACACACACGTTCCTCTAGTTTGAGGGTGACAGATATGTCACCTGAATGAAAAATCTTGTAATGTTGCTCCTGTAGTCAGCACCTTGACCTTGTGTGACAGCAGAGTTTGTGAGCGAACGGTAAATTCAGTCTTCAGAGCGACTGTCTGGGCTCTTAAATCAGACACACACACAGACAGAGGGACAGCAGAGCTGTCCGGCCAGCTGCCTGTTTCACGCAGAACACACACACAGGTGCCTGTTTCACGCAGAACACACACACAGGTGCCTGTTTTCACACAGAACACACAGAACCTCACATCCCTGTCACACACCTGTGCAAACCCTCATGTGGAGGAAAACACTGCAGCTCACAATGCCAAGAAAATCAATATCAACCCATTTCATTTCTTAAACACACAACCGAGAAATTAGTGCGTGAAGGAAAAGCGGAACTAACTGATAAATAAGCAGCCAGGAGATAAAAAGGTTAATTGAGAGTCGGTAGACCAGGAAGCTCGTTAGTGAGGTAGCCGGCCAGGGAGAAGACTGAGTGTTGTGCTTCTGTCTGGCCTGGTCCACATTCTCTGTGCTCACATCCTGTGACTGACACAACGGTGATTACGATTGGCCATCTGCTGAGATTGACCCGCCCCTCTGTCCCTATCAGGGCCTCTGACAGGACGGACTTAGGGAAAACAGCCAGGTGGAGTAAGTGTATTTACACTGTGAGAAATCCAACGCATACACACAAGGACATACACACACACACACACACACACACACCAGACACCCTCACAAACACGTGCTTGCATGTGTGCATGTGCATGTGTATTGTGTATATGTGTGTATAGGTGCGTGTGTGTGTGTATGTTTATTGCATATGTGTGTGTGTGTGTGTGTGTGTGTGTATATGTTTACTGCGTATATGTCTGTGTGTGTGTGTGTGTGTGTATATATGTTTATTGCGTTTATGTGTGTTTGTGTGTGTGTGTATGTTTATTGCGTATATGTCTGTGTGTGTGTGTGTGTGTGTGCGCGTGCGTGCGTGTGTCTTCCTCATTCAGTTGTCATTCTGCCAGTCTGGCATATGGTGCTACTCAACTGAAAGCTTTCCTGATGTGTAAATATGAGTATCTGACACAGGCGGAATGCTTTCAAAATGAACCTGTTCATTCTGACATCAGCTTATGTGCTTTTCCTGAATTAACCTGTAACAGAAACTACTGAAGGTAGAAATGTGCAGTTAGTGTTAATGAGTTGAAATGTGGGATTAGTGTTAAGGTGCTGAAATGTGGGTTTAGTGTTATGGTGCTGAAATGTGGGTTTAGTGTTAAGGTGCTGAAATGTGGGTTTAGTGTCAAGGTGATGAAATGTGGGTTTAGTGTTAAGGTGCAGAAATGTGGGTTTAGTGTCAAGGTGATGAAATGTGGGTTTAGTGTTAAGGTGCTGAAATGTGGGTTTAGTGTTAATGTGCTGTAATGTGGGTTTAGTGTTAAGGTGCTGAAATGTGGTTTTAGCGTTAAGGTGCTGAAATGTGGGTTTAGTGTTAATGTGCTGCAATGTGGGTTTAGTGTTAAGGTGCTGAAATGTGGGTTTAGTGTTAATGTGCTGTAATGTGGGTTTAGTGTTAATGTGCTGAAATGTGGGTTTAGTGTTAATGTGCTGAAATGTGGGTTTAGTGTTAAGGTGCTGTAATGTGGGTTTAGTGTTAAGGTGCTGTAATGTGGGTTTAGTGTTAATGTGCTGAAATGTGGGTTTAGTGTTAATGTGCTGAAATGTGGGTTTAGTGTTAAGGTGCTGAAATGTGGGTTTAGTGTTAAGGTGCTGTAATGTGGGTTTAGTGTTAAGGTGCTGTAATGTGGGTTTAGTGTTAAGGTGCTGTAATGTGGGTTTAGTGTTAAGGTGCTGTAATGTGGGTTTAGTGTTAAGGTGCTGAAATGTGGGTTTAGTGTTAAGGTGCTGTAATGTGGGTTTAGTGTTAAGGTGCTGAAATGTGGGTTTAGTGTTAAGGTGCTGTAATGTAGGTTTAGTGTTAAGGTGCTGAAATGTGGGTTTAGTGTTAAGGTGCTGTAATGTGGGTTTAGTGTTAAGGTGCTGAAATGCGAGCTCTGTTAGGACTCTGTTGGACACAGAGATGTGATTTAGACTTCAGTTCAGAGCAGCTCAGACCGCTCTATACATCTCCTGGAATAATTACAATATGACATTTTCAATCTGGGGATAGCTGCAGCTACTGGAGGATTCAGCAGCTAAATAAATCATCAGAGAGAGAGAAGAGAGAGAGAGAGAGAGAGAGAGGGGACTAGCTGAGCTCACTAACTAGCTAAGAAAATAGCACAATTTGTGACAAACTAAGAGCAATAAAAAAGGAGCAAAGCACTGACTCTGAGACAGGAGTTTGAGTGATGCCGTGCCCTGAGAGGGGGGATAGAGAGAGAGAGAGAGGGGGAGGGGGGGGGGAGAGGGAGAGGGGGAGAGAGAGAGGGGGGGAGAGAGAGAGAGAGAGAGAGAGGGGGAGAGGGGGAGAGAGAGAGAGGGGGGAGAGGGAGAGAGAGAGAGAGAGAGAGGGAGAGGGGGAGAGAGAGAGAGGGGAGAGAGAGAGAGAGAGGGGGGGGAGAGAGAGAGAGAGGGTAAACAAGTTCAGAGTGATACACCCTCCTGCTCTCCTCTCTTCAGAGTGATTCTCCTCTTTCTTCCTGTTTTTCATCCTTATCTAATTGTAAATATTTTCTGTCAGCTTTTCCCCGTGTGAAGGCATTTCTGAGGCCCTTATGCGTGTGTGGAGCGACCGAATAAAGCTGTTTGGGTGAGATTTGTGAGGAAACTGCACACGTGTCAGCCTGCTGAAACCCACACCGCTGCAATCCAGCCAACTCCAGATTCCGCTGTGCGTTTTTTTCTTCTTCAAATAAGCAGTTTAACAGAAGACCGCGTGTATTATAAATCCCGTTTCTGTACCGCAGTCTGTGCGCTTGGGAGAAAAGCATCACTACAGAATTACAGCAGAATATGCAAACATTTTGGGCAGCATCGTGCTGCATATGGCCACTTCAGTTGATTTTCTGTTGTGTTCCTGAACCCTATTTTAAAATGACTTCCAGCCAAAACTTACATATTCTGAGATATTAGAGATGATATGAGAGAAATCCCATCACGATGAGTCAAAGTGCAGCTTCACCACTCAGGAGCATGGCAACAGGTCCTGGTCTAAAGAAACACAACACAAATCTCAGTATGGTTCAGCTGTACAGTCAGGCTCAGTGTGGTTCAGCTGCACAGTCAGGCTCAGTATGGTTCAGCTGTACAGTTAGGCTCAGTATGGTTTAGCTGTACAGTCAGGCTCAGTATGGTTCAGCTGTACAGTTAGGCTCAGTATGGTTCAGCTGTACAGTCAGGCTCAGTATGGTTCAGCTGTACAGTTAGGCTCAGTATGGTTCAGCTGTACAGTTAGGCTCAGTATGGTTCAGCTGTACAGTCAGGCTCAGTATGGTTCAGCTGTACAGTTAGGCTCAGTATGGTTCAGCTGTACAGTCAGGCTCAGTATGGTTCAGCTGTACAGTCAGGCTCAGTATGGTTCAGCTGTACAGTCAGGCTGAGCACATCATCTTCCTAACTGGGGGAGGGGCCGATAAATCTGTGGCCAATCGATGGGCTCTGGGATTCTGAGGGGGAGTGGATGATGGAGGGTGGTGACCTCTCATCCTTTCCCGCCCACAGACAGGGCTCAAGCTAAAGCCTGGAGAAGTGGACTGTGAATGTATTATAACTGTATATTACTGTTTAATTACAGTACATTACTGCATTATTGCTGTACTCTACTAATGCATTATTACGTTACATTACTATATTACAGTATTATCGCCATATATTACTGTTTAATTACATTACATTACTGCATTATTGCTGTACTTTATTACTGCACTAATACTTTACATTACCATATATTACAGTATTATCGCTATATATTACTGTTTTATTACAGTACATTACTACATTATTACTATATTATTGCATTAATACTGTACATTACCATATATTACAGTATTATAGCTGTATATTACTGTACATTACTATTTAATTACAGTACATTACTGTATTATTACTGTACAATACTATATTATAACACATTAATCCACATTGTAGTATTATTACTGTACATTACTGTATTAAAACTGTATTATTAATGTACATAATTTCCCTATAACTGTACACTACTGAATTGTAACTGTATTATGACTAGGGATATCAGTTTCCTCTCCTGCAGTTCAGCCATCCGTCAGCAAAGGGCTGATGGATCCCTCGTCCCTCTGCAAAAGGTCGATAGGGCCTTCTTGTCAATCAATTATTACAGTGTCCCTCCCCAGTAATCCACATCAATGGGCACTTAATTAAGCCCAGACAATGACTGACAGCAGTGCGCCCTTACCGTCACATGCTGCTTTCACAGACCCAAAGGCGAGTTCACAGACCCACAGACGAGCTCACAGACACACAGAGGCATTCACAGACACACAGAGGCATTCACAGACCCAAAGGCGAGTTCACAGACCCACAGACGAGCTCACAGACACACAGAGGCATTCACAGACACACAGAGGCATTCACAGACCCAAAGGCGAGTTCACAGACCCACAGACGAGCTCACAGACACACAGAGGCATTCACAGACACACAGAGGCATTCACAGACCCAAAGGCGAGTTCACAGACCCACAGACGAGCTCACAGACACACAGAGGCATTCACAGACCCAAAGGCGTGTTCACAGACCCAAAGGCGTGTTCACAGACCCAAAGGCGAGTTCACAGACCCAAAGGCGAGTTCACAGACACACAGACGTGTTCACAGACACACAGAGGCATTCACAGACACACAGAGGCATACACAGATGCGCAGGGGTGTTCACAGACGAGCTCACAGACACACAGAGGCATTCACAGACACACAGAGGCATTCACAGACGCGCAGGCGTGTTCACAGACACACAGACTCACTACTCCCACAAATTTGTAAACTTTTGTGAAATTGCTAGAACAAATGCCACTCACAAGTCTTACGAAGTTAACATTACAATTTAAATAAAGTGCGTTTGGCATCAAGCTTTTGAGGGTATTGCTGTATGCTTTCAACACGTAACTCGAATTGTCAGAGACAAACGAAGTTACATTGTTGGAGCCTAAGTTATGTAGTTATGGTTTGATGTTAATCGTGACTGAGCTGGAACTTAAAGCATCACGGTACACGGTGTCGGAAAAATACCTTTAAATTGGATGCGATTGATTTTCCTGCAGAATCTGTTGACTGGCCTGTGACCATCTTGTCTCTATGCCAACCCACAGCCTGCGGCACACACTTCTGCCAAATCAGTTTTGGGGGAATATCCGCAGTTCTTGCATACCTATTTAAAAATTAGCATAATTTAGGATTATTCGTTTTTTCAAAGGGGAATCTTTGCACTCAAAAATGCCTCCATTAAATCTTATCTGTCTGCTGCTCAGTCCTGTCTCTTAACTGACTGAGGATTCCCCATGCAGTTTATCTCAGACTGTGAGTGATGTTTTTGTCTGTAAATGCTGCTCTGTTGTTGTTGTTTGTGCCTGTATGGATTAGTTGTACTGGGTAAAATAAAAGGACCCCACTGGTGTGCAGTGTGGCAGGGGGGTACTGCTACACCCAGACCCCACAAATTATAACTGTCCATTACTGTATAAAAACTGCATTCTGTATTATTAGTGTTATAACTGTACACTATTACTCATCATTTTTTATTTTTTTTTATCAAGCATTTTTGTTCTACACATATAATATATACATATAAATAGAACTAGCCTTATGTAAGTCTATGCAGTCTTAGCAGACACTTTTATCCAAAGCGTATGTATATGAATTCATACATTTTTCCACATATCGTCCCCTGGGATGGAACCCACAACCTTTGCGTTGTTAGGGCAACACCCTACCGGGGGAGCCACGGGACTACAGAACACATCCCTGTTTAATGCCCCTGTTCATCCTGACCTCACTGGGGCTCCTTCTCTGCGCTCACAGCTCTCGGGGGCGAGGGGGGGGGGGGCCCCAGCTTTACGCGACAGCTCCCTGGCCCCGCTGCGAGCCGCCACCCCCCCGCAGCACTGAATAATTAAAGCAGGAAACCCCAGAACTGAGGGTCAGGCCACACTTCACCACAACAACACAGACCGCTTCCCTCGCTCAATATGTTTACCCTGGAAAGAGAAAAACAAACATGCTGACATCATCAGTGCGCTTTCAGAAGCATACCGGGTCAAATATGCAGCTCAAATTCTTCTGCTTTGAGCCCTTAGACTGAGACTGCAGTACTGATGCTACAGCCCTGAGACCAGAGCACTGAGACTACAATACTGAAACCACAGCACTGACACTGCAGAACTAAGACTACAGCCCTGAGACCAGAGCACTGAGACTACAATACTGAAACCACAGCACTGACACTGCAGAACTAAGACTACAGCCCTGAGACCAGAGCACTGAGACTACAATACTGAAACCACAGCACTGACACTGCAGAACTAAGACTACAGCACTGAGACCGGAGCACTGAGACTACAATACTGAAACCACAGCACTGACACTGCAGAACTAAGACTACAGCACTGAGACCGGAGCACTGAGACTACAATACTGAAACCACAGCACTGACACTGCAGAACTAAGACTACAGCACTGAGACCAGAGCACTGAGACTACAATACTGAAACCACAGCACTGAGACTGTAGAACTAAGACCACAGCACTGAGACAGAGTACAACACAGAAACCACAGCACTGAGACAGACTATAACACTGAAACCACAGCACTGAGACTACAACACTAAGACATTCAGACTGAGAGTACAACACTGAGACTACAGTACTGAGCCTGAAAATACAGAGTTGAAACTCCATGACTGAGGCAGTTTTCACACTGGTGGTTCAGTCCAAATCCAGGCATGGTTCGCCTCAAAATATGGTAATAAGAAAGCTATTTTCTCAACTTAGGAGCCAACTAAGTTACCGTACCCGAGTTCACCTGCATGAGATGTTCTGAGAAAGATCCCAACCGAACTGTGGCACGGTCGGACCGCGTGCGGCGAGGCCTGTGTGCTCGTTCACTGAGTTCCACATTCGGCTCAGTGTCCAGAGGCGGCTGCAGACCCGAAAGACAAACAAGCCAGAATAATTCTCTTTAAACTGATCACCGGTCTCAACCTGTTAAATTAATTTCCCTTGATTAACAAGCTTGCCAACAATCTGATTGTTCAGACCTTAGAATAATCAATTGGCATGTGAACACACAGCGTCTTCCTTCCCATCATGTTAGGGAGCTTAAATGATAAATTAAATTTACAAAAATCAGCTTTAATCGCGAAGCACACGTAATGAAAAAAGACACAACACTCTGTTATCTACCACATTACCTGTCAGTTAACCTGCAAAAAAAGGCTGTCTAAAAAAGTCTGCGCTTCAAGATCGTTTAAATCACAAAAATCTGCAGATTGCAGATCTTGGCCATGAATAGTCTCCAAGAGTGGGTGCAGAGAATTATGGGTAGGCTACATATGGCCACAATTTTAAATAATATCGATAAAACGTGTCAAATAGCTGAAAAAAGGTCAATAATCAGTTTAAAGGGAAATTCTTCCGCCCTGTGGATTGCCAGCTCAGCAGCTGCCAGTGAGTGTCACCAAACAAACCGAAACATAACCAAAACCGCTAAGAGCACTTATCTTTCCATTTTCACTGGTAGTCACAGGTTAGCTTTCAGCAGGTGAGCTGGTAAGATACACACACTAAAAACAAACTGAGCGCTCTCTCCTCCAACCCATGTTGCCTGGCAACGGTGGTTAACAGCTGCTGGTAGTACTGTTGGCGATGAATGTACTATGCTAATGTACCGCGGTTCAGATCAACAGTACCAGTCTGGAGACTACAGCACTGAGACTGCAGCACTGAGACTACAGCACTGAGACTGCAGCACTGAGACTACAGCATTGAGACTGCAGCACTGAGACTACAGCAATGAGACTGCAGCACTGAGACTACAGCACTGAGACTGCGGCCCTGAGACTACAGCACTGAGACTGCAGCACTGAGACTACAGCACTGAGACTGCAGCAGTAAGACTGCAGCAATGAGACTGCAGCACCAAGACTACAGCACTGAGACTGCACCACTGAAACTACAGCACTGAGACTGAGACTTCAGCACCAAGACTACAGCAGTGATACTGAGACTTCAGCACTAAGACTACAGCACTGAGACTGCAGCACAGACTACAGCACTGAGACTGCAGCACTAAGACTACAACACTGAGACAACAGCACTGAGACTGCAGCACTGAGACTACAGCACTGAGACTGAGACTTCAGCACTAAGGCTACAGCACTGAGACTACAGCACAGACTACAGCACTGAGACTGCAGCAGTAAGACTACAGCACTGAGACTGCAGCACTAAGACTACAGAACTGAGACTGCAGCAGTAAGACTACAGCACTGAGACTGCAGCACTGAGACTGCAGCACTGAGACTGCACCACTGAGACTACAGCACTGAGACTGCAGCAGTAAGACTACAGCACTGAGACTGCAGCACTGAGGCTACAGCAGTAAGACTACAGCACTGAGACTGCAGCCCTGAGACTGCAGCCCTGAGACTGCAGCACTGAGACTACAGCACTGAGACTACAGCCCTGAGACTGCAGCCCTGAGACTGCAGCACTGAGACTACAGCACTGAGACTGCAGCACTGAGACTGCAGCACAGACGAGGCCCCCTCCTCTCCTTTAACCGCTGCCCCACCGACTCCGAGCCTACAGAACGCTGGAGTTTCAACAGCACCTAAAGCAAAGAAGCAAACGCTGAGCCTTATTCACAAAAAAAACTGAAAGCTTTTGTTTGTTTTTTTAAGCATTCACGACCGTGTTTGAAAGCTCTGTTCTGAAAAACAAACGTTGCGTGTCGGGTGTGCGTTTCCATCGGGAGAGCTAGTCCCGACACTCGCTCTGAGGAACATGTCAAATCTGAGTATTCATTTCAAAACAAGCTTTAATAAATTCAACACACTTCTAGGAAGAAAAAATGGTAGCTACAAGCGTAATTTAGGAATTAAAATAACATTTAAACACTGGCTATAACACATCCAAAACATATAGCATAAGCTTATAAAACATAACATACACTCACCGGACAATGGCTGCACGCAATATTGAGTGTATGTGATTTCCACTAATTAAGCTGAAGACGTCACATACACGTAATAAATGCATAAACCACCACCTGTAATTATAGGTGAAGTGAATCCAACGATTTTTTATTATTTTATGAAGTAAAGGCAACAATTAATTTTTTGAGTGTGCTTAATATTGTTGCATGCAACTACTGTCCAATATTTTTTTGTGTATATCACATTGCTAACATTTTTAAAATGAAATTTTCTAATCTTAGAAAATTTGTACCGGTTATGTAAATAGTCTATATCGAAATAATGGCAGAAAGACAGGCCATATGACTGTGCATTCTGGCAATACAAGAAATTGTTAGTTTTGTGGGGGTTTTGTGTAGTACACACCTGTGTACACGCAGGTGTTACCACACCATATTAAACAAAAGCAGGAAAAAAACATCAAGCTATTTAGTTAACATTATACTACATGGCTCTCTTTTACCTAATTTCCTGTCTAGTTATTGCAGGCTGCAGTTCTGAGTAGCAATCAGAGAACAAGGAAATATCACAAGCTAGCCTGCTAACGACCGAGATAACATACACCAGGCACACCACTGACTGAGACTACAGACATCACGGCACACCACTGTCTGAGACTACAGACACCACAGCACACCACTGACTGAGACTACAGACACCACGGCACACCACTGACTGAGACTACAGCAGAGGGTGAAACGGCAGCCCTGGGCATGCAGCACTTGTGAGGTATGGGTACCATTTCCATCCTGTTCGTATGAATGATAATAAAAATGTATTCCGCTATATCAGTAATGACATTTGCATTACCCAAGGTAAAGTTGTCCATAAAACAAACAAAGTAATGAATAAATAAATGTGCCTTCACTGACCATACCGCCAGGCACACCCTAATCACCTGACTGACCTGGACCGGTGGTCGTCTGACAGGCAGAGTCCCTGCGTGTGAGCTGATTTAAAGCCGAGCCAGCTGCGCAGCAGGTACAGGGAAAGGTTAGCAGACTGGAGCTCTGCTTTACATTTCATCACTCATGCACTTAGTAAACGCCCTTCACACACAGCGACACAGCGCCGACGCCCATTTCTCATCCCATAATCTGCATCCCGCCGGAGCAGCTGGGCTATCCTGGCGCTGTGCACCTGCTCTGCTGCACCCAGAACAACAAGCTACAACTGTTACTAAACCCTACTGTCCTGAGGACCAGAGTCCAGCACTCTGACTGCTATTAAACTCTACTGCCCTGAGGCCCAGCGCTCTGACTGCTATTAAACTCTACTGCCCTGAGGACCAGCGCTCTCACTACTATTCAACTCTACTGCCCTGAGGCCCAGAGTCCAGCGCTCTGACTGCTATTCAACTCTACTGCCCTGAGGCCCAGAGTCCAGCGCTCTGACCGCTATTAAACTCTACTGCCCTGAGGCCCAGCGCTCTGACTGTTATTCAACTCTACTGCCCTGAGGCCCAGAGTCCAGCGCTCTGACTGTTATTCAACTCTACTGCCCTGAGGCCCAGATTCCAGCGCTCTGACTGCTATTCAACTCTACTGCCCTGTGGCCCAGAGTCCAGCATTCTCACTGCTATTCAACTCTACTGCCCTGAGGCCCAGAGTCCAGCGCTCTGACTGCTATTCAACTCTACTGCCCTGAGGCCCAGAGTCCAGCGCTCTGACCACTGCTAAACTCTACTGTCCAGAGGCCCAGCGCTCTGACTGCTATTAAACCCTACTGCCCTGAGGCCCAGAGTCCAGCGCTCTGACTGCTATTAAACTCTACTGGCCCAAGGCCCAGAGTCCAGCGCTCTGACCACTACTAAACTGTACTGCCCAGAGGACCAGAGTCCAGCGCTCTGACCACTACTAAACTCTACTGTCCTGAGGACCAGAGTCCAGCGCCCTGACTGCTATTAAACTCTACTGCCCCAAGGCCCAGAGTCCAGCGCTCTGAAAACTACTAAACTCTACTGTCCTGAGGACCAGAGTCCAGCGCCCTGACTGCTATTAAACTCTACTACCCTGAGGCCCAGAGTCCAGCGCTCTGACTGCTATTAAACTCTACTGCCCTGAGGCCCAGAGTCCAGCGCTCTGACTGCTATTAAACTCTACTACCCTGAGGCCCAGAGTCCAGCACTCTGACCGCTATTCAACTCTACTGCCCTGAGGCCCAGAGTCCAGCGCTCTGACCACTGCTAAACTCTACTGTCCAGAGGCCCAGCGCTCTGACTGCTATTAAACCCTACTGCCCTGAGGCCCAGAGTCCAGCGCTCTGACTGCTATTAAACTCTACTGGCCCAAGGCCCAGAGTCCAGCGCTCTGACCACTACTAAACTGTACTGCCCAGAGGACCAGAGTCCAGCGCTCTGACCACTACTAAACTCTACTGTCCTGAGGACCAGAGTCCAGCGCTCTGACCACTACTAAACTCTACTGTCCTGAGGACCAGAGTCCAGCGCCCTGACTGCTATTAAACTCTACTGCCCCAAGGCCCAGAGTCCAGCGCTCTGAAAACTACTAAACTGTACTGCCCAGAGGACCAGAGTCCAGCGCTCTGACCACTACTAAACTCTACTGTCCTGAGGACCAGAGTCCAGCGCCCTGACTGCTATTAAAATCTACTACCCTGAGGCCCAGAGTCCAGCGCTCTGACTGCTATTAAACTCTACTGCCCTGAGGCCCAGAGTCCAGCGCTCTGACTGCTATTAAACTCTACTACCCTGAGGCCCAGAGTCCAGCACTCTGACCGCTATTCAACTCTACTGCCCTGAGGCCCAGAGTCCAGCGCTCTGACTGCTATGTGAGTGTGTGTGCATATATACTGTATATATATATGTTAAAGGTTGATATTCAGTATACAGAAATTGAACGATTGAAGATTCAGTATCAGCCTATAGTAGACCCTGATCCAGAGCATCGTATACGGGCACATTTTACATGCAGGCCATTTAAACAGGTGGACATTCGCGCAGGTTAAGTCCCTGCATTGCTTAAGTTTACCTGAACCCACAACCTCGGACTTAAAGGCCCAGTTCCTTCCCCACTACAGTACATAGCCACACAAACAAACCATCAAAACAATGACTTAACTGGAAGCACATTACACATTTATAGCACTGTACATATTTCTCTGAAAGACACTTTTTCAAAAGGTCAGTCGAATTCAGTGGGTAGCACTGAGTTTTAAATAGAATCCCCAGAGAAAAAACAGGCTATCGAAATAGCCTGACCCCAAAATGGAGGTGAGCGGCGTCTCTGATCCAGTGAACAGGCCGCACGCGCGGGAGCCAAACGATAGCGGGTTTAATGGGAGGAGTGTTTACGCTTAGTCTGCGGCTGCCTCATTGCTGTGCTAAAAGCACCTCCTGAAATTTACCTGAAGCATATTTACACCCGAGCCCCTATTCTACTGACAGAAATCAAGCTGGAGAGTCTGTATAAAGCTACAGATGCATTTCCAGTGTAATGCTAGTAAAATAATTGAGAGGAGCTAACTAATCAATATCAACATTGCTATGTATGAACAGTATGCATCCCATTGTCACGTAACTGTCTCTCATCGTTCTGACTGTCTTTTAGCTTGCTCTCGATCTCTGTCTATTTATCTGTCTGTCTGTCTGTCTGCCTGTCTGTCTGTCTGTCTGTCTGCCTGTCTGCTTGTCTGCCTGCCTGTCTGTCTGTCTGTCTGTCTCTCAGACTGCACCCTGTGGTTTTAGATAATCAGAGCCTGTGCTGCTGTTTGATGCTTCATATAAACACAACAGGAAGTAGTTTCCTGCCCCCCTCCCCCTCCCCCTCCCCCTCCCCCTCCCACTGTGCTCTACTGCAGTGTGGCAGGACCACACGGCCCCCACCCATCCCAGAACATTCACCAGTTCTCCTCATGAAGGCAGATTAGAGTGCATCTAACAGTACAGTGATAAGTGAATTATTCACTTTACGGAGTCCTTCCTGCTGAATTACCAGCAGTTCCTCCACTGAGAAACTCTACTGCCCTGAAGCCCAGAGTTAAATGCTCTGACCCCTATTGAACTCTACTGCCCCAAGGCCCAGCGCTCAGACCGATATTCAACTCTACTGCCCCAAGGCCCAGCGCTCTGACTGATATTCAACTCTACTGCCCCAAGGCCCAGCGCTCTGACCGATATTCAACTCTACTGCCCCAAGGCCCAGTGCTCTGACCGATATTCAACTCTACTGCCCCAAGGCCCAGCGCTCTGACCAATATTCAACTCTACTGCCCCAAGGCCCAGCACTCTGACCGATATTCAACTCTACTGCCCCAAGGCCCAGCGCGCTGACCAATATTCAACTCTACTGCCCTGAGGCCCAAAGTCCAGCGCTCTGACCGATATTCAACTCTACTGCCCCAAGGCCCAGCGCGCTGACCAATATTCAACTCCACTGCCCTGAGGCCCAGAGTCCAGCGCTCTGACCGATATTCAACTCTACTGCCCCAAGGCCCAGCGCGCTGACCAATATTCAACTCCACTGCCCTGAGGCCCAGAGTCCAGCGCTCTGACCGCTATTAAACTCTACTGCCCTGAGGCCCAGCGCTTTGACTGCTATTAAACTCTACTGCCCTGAGGCCCAGAGTCCAGCGCTCTGACCGCTACTCCACGCTGCTGCTCCCTGGTGCTGCTCCATGTGAGAGTTAAAGCGTGTGTATGGTGCTGGATTACGCAGCGCTGGGTCTCACACACACATCCAGGCCCCTCAGATCAGAACACTGCTCCTCTGTCTGAACTCAATCCTGCCATTCACCATCTCCAGCTAACCAGCACTGCCCATTGATATGCACTGGCTGTGTGTCAGTGTGCAAGAGCATATCTACTGTGTGTGTGTGTCTGTACTGATGTGTGTGTGTGTGTGTGTCAGTGTGTCAGTGTGCAAGAGCATATCTACTGTGTGTGTGTCTGTATTGATGTGTGTGTGTGTCTGCGCGTGTGTGCATACACATACGTGTGTTTGTGTGTGTGTGTGTATGTCTGTACTGATGTGTGTGTGTGTTTGTGTGTGTGTGTGTGTGTGTGTGTCTGAGTGAGTGCATACACATACGTGTGCTTGTGTGTGTGTGTGTGTGTGTGCGTGTGTGTTTGGGGTAAGTCAATGGAGGTATAGGTGTACTTTTATGTGAATGTGTTTGTGTGCATGTGCATTTACATGTATGTGTATGTGTTTGTTTATTTGGAATAAGTCAGTGGACATACACATGTATGTTTATGTGAATATGTTTGTGCCTGCGCATGTGTGTGTGTATGTGTATGCTGTGTGTGAATGCATATGTGTGTGTGTATGTGTATGCTGTGTGTGTGTGTATGTGAATGTGTGTGCATGTGTGAATGTGTGTGTGCTTGTGCATATGTGTTTGTGCGTTTGTGAATATGTGTGTGTGTGTGTAAAGACAGTTAAGCTTTAATTGCAAATATGAGATTCACTAAAAAAAGAGGGGGGCTGTGATTGTGAAAGATCGTTAACGCTACAGTTATCTAAGGGTTAAAAATGACCCGCGTCAGAAAGAAAGACGATTGAAGTAAGTAAGCCTCTAAATCATTTTTCGGCCCAAAAAAGCTACCGGGCGAGCATCCATTAATGCCAAAGACAGCAAAATACATATCGATCGTGTCCTAATTAAAGTCCAATCGGGTACGGACCGTCCGGACCGCATACAACCGAGACTAGCTCAGCTCTCGAAAGGGTGACAGGTTGCTATGCAGATCAAACATGGTAACCGAAATTACTTGCTTTAAAAAATGCCGGCCAGTCGACAAACGACGGCCACCGTTATTACCTGCTTAATGAAACGGACGGGTTTTTAAATTTCTCATTTAGCACCTCATTTTCTGCCGGTGACAAGCAGTCCACAAGACGTCTCAATAAATGCCAATCAGCTGTACAATTATAGCGTCGTAGGCGCACATGCACGTACAACATTAGCAATCACATTATACACAGCGGCTACTGTAGGTAATCGGTAAATATGAGACCGTAGGGAGCATAAGAGAAACGCTTACCCGAAATAATCCCAGATTTCCGCGACGGGTTCCACAGATCCGCTTTCGTGTCAAAAAACAAAAAGAAAAGACACAACAATTTTTTGTCGTGTCCTCGGTTTAAAAAAAACGTTGGTTTTGGTATTCTGTTCCTTTCCTTTGGGGAATATTCTTTCAGACCTAACGCGTCTCGCGCTTTCGCACATCAATTCGTGTTCTCCTCTCTCAATCAGCCTGCCCCCTTTCCGAAAAGAACACCTCTTATGTCATACCCCCCTTTCCTCTTTCCGACAACACCCTTCTCTCTCTCCGATGCACAGTTTGATTACCACATCTTTACATCTGGATACAGGAAACCCGCGGGTCCAAGCCTCGTCGGCTCTAAGTTGATGCCTGAAATGTGGCTCGTCTCGTTTTTCCGCGGAAACGCATATTCCACAACAGTTCCCACCACCGCTGCGACACAAAATAAATAAATTTATAAATAACTAAAAAAAATTATAAATCGGAAGGCAGATTTCTCGTTTGGCCCCTCTCGCTCTCCCTCGTATGGTGATTTTTCTCAGATAAAAAAGAGTGAGAGCCTACTCCAGGGTCTTCATCTTCGTTTAGGGCATCCCAGACTTTTAAAAATCAGTGCAGGTAGATTACCTATTTTAGAAACATCCACAATGCCTTTCTTCGCTGGTGTTCAGCAGAGCCTCCGGCTCCTTCGGGAGGGCAAATTGCGAGCTGCCTGAGGGTGTCCGCCTGCTCTTCGGCTTGATGATACCGATACAATATTTCGTGGCTCCTCGGCTGCCCGGCTTCAAAGAGGAAGCTGCGCGCTCTCTCTCTCTCTCTCTCTCTCTCTCTTTCTCCCTCTCTCATATACACATACACTTGGCTCTCTCACACACGCATATACACCTCTCTCTCTTGCCCTCTCTCTCTCAATCGTACATTGATTGCGATTCACGGGGTCCTTGGTGGTAGTTGATATTCCGGGCACCTCACGGCAGCCAGCGCGTTTCCCGTGTTTACCGCTAATATTGCCGTTAATCTCTCACCAGCGTATCCAGTTTAACGCATCT
>NC_049209.1:54751551-54759051 GCF_013347855.1 Anguilla anguilla
CTGGAGGAACAGCCCGAAGGAACAGCCCGGAGGAACAGCCCGGAGGAACAGGCTAGAGGAACAGCCTGGAGGAACAGGCTGGAGGAACAGCCTGGAGGAACAGCCCGGAGGAACAGGCTGGAGGAACAGCCTGGAGGAACAGCCTGGAGGAACAGCCCGGAGGAACAGGCTAGAGGAACAGCCTGGAGGAACAGGCTGGAGGAACAGCCTGGAGGAACAGCCTGGAGGAACAGCCCGGAGGAACAGGCTAGAGGAACAGCCTGGAGGAACAGGCTGGAGGAACAGCCCGGAGGAACAGGCTGGAGGAACAGGCTGGAGGAACAGCCTGGAGGAACAGGCTGGAGGAACAGCGACTGATCATCTGCTACTTAAATACTACACCCCATCAGAGAGAGAGGGAGTGTGTGAAACACAGAGAGGGAGAGAGAGAGAGAGATAGAGAGAGAGAGACAGATGGAGAGAGGCTGTAAAAATACTTGATTAAACACAAAACTCATTACTCTGTACAATCACACTGAAAAATAAAGACAAAAGACAATAAAGCTTTGACCTTGAATTGAACATTCACAATTTTTTGTTGAGTTTTTTATTTTATTTTAAATAATAGTTTAATGGTTTACATGAAGATAAATGTCATCTCAATAAAGTTTTTTTATAGTACTAAAAAAAAGTTGGACATAATAAAAAGTTATAGGATGGACACACATTTAAAAAAGAGAAGTCATCTAAAAACACTGGCAGAGAATAAATTAACATTTCTGACAGGGCAAATGACCTGATCAAAACAGCACTGTGGAATAAAACTTGTATCGCTCATTGCTTTGCAGAATCTAAAATCAATACACACGCTGGCCTTGACCAGTGAGACTAAGAACAGGATTATTTATTTCATAATGTTCTGTTCTATTCTCCATCCAATGCCTTGGGCTTTTAATTTTGGCTAAAAACCTGGACCCCTCAGCCAGGAAGTTCAAACTGAAAATTGGTCAATGATTCCAAGCCAACCTCAAAAATCGCAACATTACTGAGACAGCTGTCACAAAACAGCAATGTTGAGGTCAGTCAACCATTTTGGTTATTTTTGATTTGATCCATGAATATGTGGCTTGAATTGAGGAAGAGTAGGTCACAAGAACAAACTGGAAGATCTGAAGAACCTTGAAAGATTCAGTGTGGAGGAATGTTCAAAGCCCCCCTCCCCTCAAGAGGGGCCAGCACACCTAGCTGCTCTGCTGACCAATCACTGCACCACATCGCTGTGACATCACAGCATCGCCATGGTACCGAACTCACCTGTTACCGTATGACATCACAGCCGTCTGCAGGCTAGGGTGGAGCAGGTCAGGGAAGCTGTAGCATCAGCATGAATATTCAGTGCTTCAGAACACTACCCCAGGGCCTGGTGCTGAACTCCTTCATTCGATAAAGAATTAACAATGTGGGCATACTGCTCTGATGCAATCATGGGAAATCAGTGATAGAGAATCTCTTTCACCAATCTCTCTCTCTCTCCTTCTCTCGCCGTATCGCACATTCTGTCATCTCCCTCTCTCTCTCTGCCTTTTTCTGTCTCTTTCTCCTCTGACTCTTTCGCTCCTAGTTTTTCATTTTCTCTCTCCTTCTCTCTGTCCATTCTAAACTGAATATAATATCATCCTCTGTCTGTAAAATTTGAAATATGAATATAACTGTTTTAGTCTTGAAACATGTAAGTCTGCAAGACATGTGATCATCAAAATAAAAAATATGATTTAGATTTTGATTATGAATGTGTGGGCTTAACAGGGACGTAATTTTTTTATATTTGCTGACAAGTTTATTTCCTGATGTAGTTAAATAGCCTATTCTGATATTAATGTCCAATGTAATGGGCGGTCTATGAGACTTACCATCTCTTCAGTAGACACAGAACATTGGTGAGGTCTCAGGATTTTAATCTATGAAGCTGCCAGAGAGGTGTGGGGTGCAGTCCTCTGGGTGGCCAGCTCCACATACCAATCCCCCCTGAGGCTTGGGGTTCCATCTCCAGCTGAGCTGTGATCTCCTCCCTGTCTCTTACCCTCTCCCCTTTCTACCTGCCAAAACAAAGCACAAAACACAGTCCATCAAACACAGATTAATCACACCAGGACAAATCAGCTCCACAAGCATCAAACTCACCTGTTAATATATACCACCAGAATAATAAAAGAGCACAGCACGTGTAGCTCTCCAGGTCTAATAGCAGTCTATCACCAGCAGGTGGCTCCTGTGGTCCAACCTCCCTGAAGGCCAGGCTCCGCCCCTTCTTGCCCTCCTGTGTCCTGGGCAGCTGTGGGTGCAATGCTGCGCCACTAGGGGGCACTGTGCCACAGCAGGATTGAAAAGCCTAATCCTGCTGCAGCTGTGCTCGTGACTGATAGTCACACTGAGTAAGTCCATCAGGGAGGTTACCGGGGACAGCAGGAGCGAGACGGGGGGGGGGGGGGGGGGGGGGGAAGTAGGAGAGTGAGAGGGAAGGAGAGAGAGCATTCTCTTCATTCTCTCTCAACCAGGTTCTAGGAGCAGATCTACACACAGATAGATGCATATACACATACATACACAAACATACAAACACTCACACAAATTCTTCCTAACTTTAACTCTCTCATTGTTTTGATCCTGCATGCACACACACACACACACACACACGGTCTACACAACCCACCACAGCTCAACAAAACTTCAGGAAGATAATCTCAATTGATTTCTTGACAGCAGAAGGTTACATTTCTGATTGTCTTGCAGTTTTGTTTCAGGTTCCATTTGTTTCACCAGCCAAATCCCTGGGAGTCTCAGTCCAAACTGAGGAAAGCGCTTGTGTATTCTCGGGAGTTCTCCAACAAAAACGTTTATATTTATTTATCTAGCTACTGCAGAGACGCTGAGTGAATTATTTTCCATCTCTTTTTAAGCTTTTGCTGTTTTTACATCTGAGTTAATCCTCTCAGGATGTCATCATGCTTGTGTGATTCGACGGTCCGTTATCATCACCTTTCTCTAATTGGTGGATCCAGTGTTGTCTGGTCTCTGATTCGTTACTGCCTCGGTGCAGTGGTGCGTTACCTGGAAAAGGTGACTCAGCATAACGTACACAAACTCGCTCCTGCAGACGCTAATG
Organism: Anguilla anguilla; assembly: GCF_013347855.1. Lineage (NCBI taxonomy): Eukaryota > Metazoa > Chordata > Actinopteri > Anguilliformes > Anguillidae > Anguilla > Anguilla anguilla. The sequence goes on from NC_049209.1 coordinate 54,754,694, forward strand.
CCGGCTGTCCCAGGTCACACAGGTGAGGCTGCAGGGTCCAGGAGCAGCACAGGTACAGCACAGCAGCAGCACAGGAGCAGCATGGGTACAGCATAAGAGCAGCACAGGAGCAGCGCAGGTACAGCACAAGAGTAGCACAGGTACAGCACAGCAGCAGCACAAGATCAGCACAGGAGCAGCGCAGGTACAGCACAAGAATAGCACAGGTACAGCACAGCAGCAGCACAAGAGTAGCACAGGTACAACACAGGAGCAGCACAGGTACAGCACAGGAGCAGCACAAGAGCAGCACAGGTACAGCACAGGAGCAGCACAAGAGCAGCACAGGTACAGCACAGGAGCAGCACAGGCGCAGCACAGGTACAGCACAGGAGCAGCACAGGTACAGCACAGCAACAGCACAAGAGCAGCACAGGTACAGCACAGGAGCAGCACAGGTACAGCACAGGAGCAGAACAGGCGCAGCACAGGTACAGCACAGGAGTAGCACAGGTACAGCACAGGAGCAGCACAGGTACAGCACAGGAGCAGCACAGGTGAGTGTCTGCCTCACAAGTATAACCCCTGGGTAAACAGACCCGCCCCTCTGCCCTGTACCCTCGCTGTGATGTCACTGTCTGATATTAAGGGTGTTTTCTGGGAACAGTTTAAAAAGCAGAAAAAAAGTCATTAACCTGAAACCACCTCTGCTGTCCTCTGCACAACAGGGGAATCCAGGGAGCCTATCACAGGCTCTCCCTGGCTTAGGTGGACCAATCATATGCTCTCCTTGACTCAAGTGAACCAATCGTAAACCCTCTCTGGTTAAACTGCACTATCACATGCTCTGCTTAATTAGTTAGGCCCTAAAACCTCAGGCTAAATTAGAGGCAGTGCCCCAGCTGAGGGACTGAGAGGCGGGTAGGGTCAGAGGCCTTCTGGGGCTGTGGAAGTCTGAGTGTCAGCATAGCTGGTGTGTGTGATGAGCAGGCTGGTCATCAGCAAGCAGATATGCCCTTTTAAAATAATCTCCACCCTTGCCCTGTACATATGAGCATTTTAATCTAGACTGAGAGACCAGTGAGAAGCCTCTTTACAATGATCAAAACAGCTCAATATAACCCAGTTTCTGTGATAATTACACCGTTTCATGTGAAGCACATTCAGACGCATTTAAATAAAAAGGCAATCGCAAGCAGATTGTGGCACTCTGGGTAATGGCGAGGCCCGGGGGGGGGGGGGGGGGGGGGAGGGGGTCAGACCCTTAATCTGCACTCAAGCCGCATTAGGCTCTTTACCTCCACAGGATTAGACGGATGTTTGCGTTCCACGTTAAATTAATGTTTATGGGGGGTTATGTAACTGTTTTTACGTGACAGTGTTTGGGTGCATAAGCTACGCACATCTGTGAACGTACAGAGAGAAAGAAAGAGAGAGAGATGGGGAGGCAGAGGGGCAGAGAGCGAGAGAGAGATATTGGAAAGGATTAAAAAAAACTGCATACATAAAACTCCAATAATTTCTGAGACACACACTGGCTGGACCCTAGGGGAAGTTTATTTGAACATGAGGATTTTAAACATCCCTGCTAAATACAAATGAGGTTTTGTTCAGCAAATCGATAACAAACCGATCATATTACACACATTCATAGACAAATATGTCAAATAAATGTGAATCCAATCCAGTTTTAGTGCAGGACATAAAAACCTATGATGATCCAAGCGAGCGGTCATGTGGAGACGCTGCGGTTTTTACCACCTGTAGCGCACAGAGAGGCGTGACTGACCCCCGGGACCACATCTAGGAAGCATCAACACACTGTCGCCACGGTAACGGGCTCTGGAGCGGTGGCCGATCGGATGCTTTCTCCTGTCAGATCTGAGTCACGGCCTGGAGCAGGGGAGCAGGGGAAACATATTTACTGCCGCCTTGGGGGCAGTTTGGCAGCGCTGAAAATTGGCCTCAACTTGGGGCGAAGTGAGTGAGTCCCTGGCCTGAGAGGGGAAAAGGAAGAAAACTAAAATTCAAATATTTAAGAATGGGGGGGGGGTGGTTATGAGCTCACAGGATTGGCTTTTATTTACGCCCGGAAATGACTCTCAGTGGGAATCTTCACCAGGCCGCCGGGGGTCGGGGGGGGGGGGGGGGGGCTCTTAGAGGGCATTTACACCAGGATATAAGACCAGTGCACTGAAGGTGTTCGAACATAAAACACAAATCTTCCCACAGGCTGGTGTGATAGAAAATAAAATTTTACTTTGTTAATTAAACTGATTATTGTCTTGAGTTCTGTGCCCCCTAAACTACACACACATCATGTCCCCGTGAAGCACACACACACCATGTCCCCATAAACCACACACACACCCTACACCACACACACACACACATCATATCCCCTAAACCAGAAACAGCAGAAACGTGCTTCTCTCTGGATGAAGTGCTGAAATCTCTGTCTGTTTCACATGCACACACACACACACACACACACACACTCTGTCTGTTTCAGTGTGATATCAGCAGGCTTATTATCAGAGTGTGTCTCTGGCACTAAGATACCTGCTCACCCCTTCCCCCCAAAGTACATAACTGACCCTCTGTGTCCAATTCAGCCACCAGCAGACCTCACACATGCACACACACACACACACACATGCACACACACACACACACACACTGTCACACACACACACACACACACTGTCACACACACACGCACACACGCACACACGCACACACGCATGCACGCACGCACGCACGCACGCACGCACGCACACACACACACTAACGGTAGGCCTTATTTACTGAAATGTTTTTGAAGATGAGATGCTGTCTGTAGATCACGCCTGAAAGCAGCACAGTAACTCGGTATGATTTATCAGATTGAGCGCTAATGCTAATCTTTCAGATCTAATTCTCTGTAACCTCAAACCTCTAAGCTGCTACTAACTTTTAACCTCCAAATGTGCTGAGACCTCCCTCCTCAATTCACCCCCTCCACACATACACGCACTCACATGCTCACACACACACACACACACATATACGCACTCACATGCTCACACACACACACACACACACGCACTCACATGCTCACACACACACACACACACTCACACGCTCACACGCTCACACATACACGCACTCACATGCTCACACACACACACTCACACTCACGCACACACACACACACACTCACACTCACACTCACACGCTCACACACACACACAGACGCACACATGCACGCAAGCACACACGCACACGCACGCACACACACACGCACGCAAACGCACACGCACACGCAGACAAGTGCGTACACGCACACACACGCACACACGCACGCAAACGCACACACGCACACGCAGACAAGCACGCACACGCACACACACACGCACACACAGACACACAGAGCAGGGAGCTCAGCTCAAAGAGTCTAATTATCAGCCTGTCTCAGGAAATTGAGCTGAACTGTAGCTGCAGCCTGGTGTTAATGAGTGTGTGACCTAGAGGTCAGGAAAATTAAAAATATGATTTCTGAAGCCAAAAAGCATATTCCACATGATTACATAATAGAGTGGGGATTACAGAGCCCATGCACACATCTGGAGAGAATGAGTGAGTGAGTGAGCGAGTGGAGGGGAGAGAGAGAGTGAGTGAGTGAGTGAGCGAGCGAGCAGAGGGGAGAGAGTGAGTGAGTGAGTGAGCGAGCGAGCAGAGGGGAGAGAGTGAGTGAGTGAGTGAGCGAGCGAAGGGGAGAGAGTAAGTGAGTGAGCGAGCGGAGGGGAGGGAGTGAGTGAGTGAGTGAGCGAGCAGAGGGGAGAGAGTGAGTGAGTGAGTGAGCGGAGGGGAGAGAGTGAGTGAGTGAGCGAGCGGAGGGGAGAGAGTGAGTGAGTGAGTGAGCGGAGGGGAGAGAGTGAGTGAGTGAGTGAGCGGAGGGGAGAGAGTGAGAGAGTGAGTGAGCGAGCGAGCAGAGGGGAGAGAGTGAGTGAGTGAGTGAGCGAGTGAGCGTGTGAGCGAGCGGATAGGGCGCTGAAGAATAAACTAGGCCAGTTTGGGTGAGTGAGAGGATCCGGGCAGGAAGGGGATGTTCTATCACACGGAAATTTCTGGAAGCCTGGCGCTGAGCACACAGCGCGTAATTGCTTTTGCAAATCGCGTTCGCTCGGAAGGGACTTTCTCTGAGAGGAACTGAAATATCAGAGTATGAGAGAGAGGGAGGGAGCGAGCGATAGAGAGACAGAGGGGGGAGAGGGTGATAGAGCTGGGGAGAGCAAGGGAGAGGGAGAGAGAGAAAAGAGGGCCTTCCAAACACAGTCACTCACATGCACAACCCTAACTCACCCCAACCCAACAGAACTACAGCTACTCATCCCAAC